>NC_085063.1:15678611-15801390 GCF_963662255.1 Cinclus cinclus
TATGATGCATTGCTTCTTTCCCCTTTGTTGAGTTGGCTATATTCTGAGTACATTCAATTGCACTAAAAAAGCAATTTTAAAAAAGTCAAAAAATCGCTATCTCTGACTGGAGGCTTGCCCATAAGAAAAGGATGTTTCCTTGGAGTGAAAGGCAACAGTATGTATTCCTCATACCGCTAAGTATTTGCTATAGTGTACAAGCAGATGGTAGAGTACCATCTCCTTTTTTTCATCTTGTCTGTGGTACAAAACTGGTAAGAAAGGCCATACAAAATTTTTAAAATCCTGATTCCCAAGAAAAACTAATGATACATACTTGTTTACTTTTAAACAGAAAATCACTTAAGGCACATTTAAGGTCTGAATCAAATCAAAGTCCAAAGACCTGCTCAGTTACATGCTATTGTGAAAACCACTGCTCAATCTTGCAAGTAACTATTGCTTCAAAAAAAGAATCACAATTAAATCAAACTATTAATTTTGACTTAGCAGGGCACTGTACCTTGCTCTTTTATTTGTCGAATCTGTCTCACGGTTTCTTTTAAAATAGCACATTTGTCTGGTTTGACATTGAAATTGTCAATGTCACTCAGATTAGCAGATATCAGCTCAGCCAGTTCTTCAATGTATTTGCTTTCCTGCTCACGTCGACGCTTCTCACCACTGCAGACCAGACTAGGAATCAAAAACATTAGTTTGTATCCTTATATGCCATCCTATACAAAACCTGTGCTCACTATGTGAACAATAATGTACTTCATTTAATACCCACCCATTAACCTAGGCAATAGTTATTCTTCCAGCAAACATGAATCTGAAGGATAAATGTGTGTTTTGTTACACTGCTGTTTGGTTTGGGGTTTGTCATTGGTTTGCATATTTTTTAAGAATTTAAAGTACAAAATTATATCACAAGAATAGAAGAAAGTATTAATTTAAAAAAATTATCCTGTTTTTCCTCTGTTAATCTACTGTCAGATGCAATGATAAGAGCAGCTGCTTTTATTATAAACTGTAGCACTCATATAGAAAGTGTATTTTAATCCTAGAAATTGTTTACAGTTGTTTAAAATTTACTAGACAAATTAAACTGAATTTTAGCATTCTATTAACTCCATTCAGTTTGATTGTAAATAGATTATAGAAGGTGTATATACACCTAATAAATTTATAGGCTTCAGGCAGAACCTAAATGCCATCTCAACATGCAAGAAAAGCAGAATCACAGACAACCTAAAGTTGGTGGATATTTGAAATTCCTTTTCCTACCCAGGTTAATGTGCTGAGTAAAGAGACTGTCTACTGCCTAAATCAATGGGCAGAAATGTCACAGGATGGCAAGAACAGAAAAAGAAGGACTTGGGGACAGGGGCAAGAACGGACACATCAAGGTCATTGAAAGAGAATAATCATTCTTTGAGAAGAAACCAAGTGAAGGAGTTAGGAAAGTATGCATGGACCAACACTGGAGAAAACAAATTCATGACAAAGCAGGAGCTTGAAAGATGAAGAAAGCTAATGAAGGGTAACAATCTGAAAAAGAACTCCTGAATGGACAGAGAGACACTGTAGAAAGGGAAAGAGAAAATGGAATGGAGGACCCTCATAAAAAAAAACAAAACAGTGGGATACAGTGGAAGCATTTAAGGATCTCATACACAATCTGTTGAATGATGAAGGCAATTGGCATGGGGCACTGGGGAGGTATATATAAAAGGGACAACTATTAGTATACACAATACCTGATGATAAATTTAATAAATGTTAATTTATTAACATTTTAATATGTTATATAATGCATACTATACTATATTATAGTATATTATATATAGTAATTATATAATAATTATACCATTACATATTATATAGATATTATATAATTATATATTGATATATTACATACAATTTATAATATATTATATAATAATTATATATTATATATTTATAATTATAAAATATTATAACACGTGTCTTCTATATTCTATATTATATATTATAGCAGACAACAGTATCTGACAGAGTTGGTTGAGGGGCAGGAAGATAGCATAGATTGCTAAAATTTAAGATGAACTTGAAAGAAATAGAAGTACAACCAAACCGGCAAAAAGCTCAACCTCTTGCAGTATTCTTTGCTAAATATAATGCCTGAAATGAGGCCTGTCAAATCAATTACCAGACATGAGATGATGCCTTTAAAATTCGTCTGAAGCAAGAGGTTTTTCTTCTTTTGCCTTGCAATCACAACTTTGAAAGGGATTCCTTATCTAATATGGAAGGTATCCCTGCCCTTGACAGGGGAACTGGAACTAGATGATCTTTAAGGTCCATTCCAACTCAATCCACTCTGTGATATGCCCACTGTATTAAAATTTCCATAGGAGTCTAAGTATAAAGCACAGTTCATCAACTTTGGTATATCTACACCTAATAGTACAGTTACCGATCTTTACAACAGAAGCTGGGCTAGAGTTTTTCAACTAAACAAATTCCTTAGCTAGAATTTACTCTAAATTACAATGCAAATTTGAAAAGTATTTCTAAAAACTCATTAAAAACCAGGAAAGTTCTATATAAACCTACCTTGCACCTGGTGTATCACAGGGCAATGGCTTGCGCTTCCTTGACTCATTAGTCAAACTATCTAAGGAGTTTTCTCCTAATCCACTCATCTTGACCATGCATCAGCAACTAAAAGCAATGAAATAATAATTGTGAATAAAACACTCAAAATACTAATTCAAAACACAGAGAACTTATCCAGAAGTCATTTATTTTGATCAGATTTACAAGTGAATTTTCTTAATGCAAATCCATAAACTTTTTGCCTACTAAAAAATAATGTTTGCTTACCTTTCTTTAAAATCTACCCTGTATTTAGCCAAAACACAGGTTATTAAAGCTTTCTATCACTGTAAACAAAAGTAAAGGTTAAAAACACATTTAATTTTTTCAGAGATATTTAAAATTTGCACCATTGAACTGGGACTACTGTATAGTTCCAATTAGTCTAAAAGAAAAAAAAAAGATTCTCAGTATTTAAACATTTATTAAGATAATCTGGAAAAAAAGCAATAAATTAATGTTATACCAAAACACAGTTGCAGAAGCAAATAATGTTCACCCCTACGAGTATATCAAGGAGCTTACAGGAGTTTCATACCCATCTCTGCATAGAGCCAACAGATTACTATTACCATCTTTACAGGTTACTATAGTTTTCACATCTCTTGCTAAACCTTCTAAAATCAATACCGTTTTCTAAAACTTTAAGGCCAAGGCAAGCAAAGACTTCAACTGTCTTTCATTTTTATTGCTTCCACAGCAAAGACTGAGCCATAACCCAATAAAATATCAGGTGATTTTGTTGAAGTCTAGATATGTTAAACAAACCTGGCAGATTAGATCTATGTGATACTCATCTCCCCTCATTCCAAGGAAAAAAAGGAGCACAGACGCAGACGAGAGAAGAAAGCAGTGTCAGGTCCTGCTATGCTAGGATCAACAGCATGCTGCGGGAGGGAAAAATTTAATGGATCCAGGCTATGTATCTAGTTAGAGCATTTTAGAACATAACTATAACTATAAAACAATCTAAAAAGTTGGTTTTGGTCTTCTGTACTACAGTGAGACAAAACAGGGCTGGGCAGTTAGAATTTTAGCATTATTTTATCCTTTTTACAGAAATTTGCAAATTAAGTGTAAACTGAATTTACTGCATTCTAGTTCAGACTGCAGTTCTTTGCCCCAAACAGCAGTGCCAATAAACGGTGCTAAATATTTAGTTAATAGAACTAGACTTGCCAGTTAGAGAGAACCTTTTTGCATAACATAACCCATGCACTAAGAAATCTTCTACAAAAAAAGTTCTTTGTCACCACAAGCAGAAACTACCATTATGACACTTGTTAAAAGAAACTGGCCCAGGATGACTAAATTCCTAGGAGTCAGTGATCACAGATCACAAGGACAAGGACCCGATAGAACTAAATGAAGTTTATGTCAATGTATCAGAGGCTGGTGGTCAACTGGCTCAAGCAGCTCTGCAGAACAGAGGATGAGCACCCTGTCAAACAAGAAGTTAGTTAAACACAAGTCAGCAGTGTATTCTTGCAGCAAAGACAACCAGCCCCTCAGAAAGGGCACCCAATCAAATAACCACTTCCAGGACAAGATATCTAAGGAAAAAAAAAAACAACAACAACAAGAAGAAGTGTGTGTATTACTTCTTTGGTTACTAACCTTGACTGACTGAATTTTTGCTTATTGGCTTCTGGGGGGAGGGGGGGGTGAGAAGAAAATCTGCTTTAGTTTTTTGCAAAAGTCTAAACGGAAAGGAAAAAGGCACACAAGAACAGATTTGCACAAAGCAGCATGGAGGTTTTTAATTCTACATGTGGAGAATTTAAAAGAGCATTCTTCTTACAGCAGTGCAAAATTTTGAAAGCTAGACAGGACAGAGGACTGGACTACTCTAGTATGTTGTAAAAAGCCCAGAAATAAAATGGCATCTTTTAAAAGTACAAATTCTCTTTGCAGCTAAGAAAATGTTACAGTCCTTAACATAAAATTGTATCATAATTAGTCCTCATGCCAATCAAAAGGAAGGAAAACATGTTTTTAACATGACAACAGAACTAAACCCAACAATCAAACATAATCTTCCATTTGAAATAAACAATTACAAAAGATACCTAACTCTGTACTAAAGGCATGAACTATACAGGTAAGAACTTGGTCTTACATATGAATATTTGATAAAGAAACAGGATGAATAAAACAAACCCAACTGAGAGATGGAAGAGCAAGTCTGAAGACCTTTAGCCATTCATATATTCCTCTGGGGCAAAAAGCTCCCAAATACATACATAGTGGCTTACTTCATCTAAAGTTCAAGAAAAATACAGTGTTTGGCCACTAGATGACATTACAGAACTGGACAACTGCAGGGATCATATTTCCTTCAATTAGCTCCACTCACCTGAACAAGTAAGCAGTTGGAAAAAAGATTATAAAAACAGCTTATGATCATGCAAAAAGCAGCTGATTATCTGATGCTGACACTCAGCATTCAGTACATATGACTCAAGATCTTATGCCTACGGACCTCACAGCTCAGGCTGGATCATCAGTCATGCTGAAGGCGACACCTGCACACACTTCCAGGATGTGCTGCTTCCCTCCCTGTAAGTACATTTACAGGCTGAGCATAGACACACCTCAAGGCTTAAGAGCTAATGTGGAAAGAGAAAGGAAGAGCTCAAAATGTAAGTCTTAAGGCTAGTTCAGAAAGAGTGTGGACAAAGCAAGTGTGTGTGAAGCCAAGAGAAAATTCTGTTTTAGAGAAGGAAACATTTGAAACACATTAAGCAGTTGAAAATGTGAGCTAAGACACATTTCACTATAACATAATTGTGAAGGTTACACAGTTGTATTAAATGATTTAGAAATTTCATTTTTGGTTTAACATCTACTTGTATTGAGAGATAACTACAATGTAATTCAATAGAAAACCAAAAATTGCTACATTTTGTGTCAGAAATGTGATAAATATAGGAGCTTGGATAAGAAGGAAAAATCACTAATTTGCATAGGCCCTTTCCCTGCTCTTATACCCAAGTAGCCGGTGGTAGTTTATTCAGGCCTGAAGCTGCAGAGCTGCTGAACATGTATTTTCCTTTTGCTAAGAATATCATTACAAGCTGCGCAGGCAGGTCACACCTAGAACAACTCTGTAACTGTTCAGCTAAGGAAATAACAGACACTGCTTCCTAATACAGATGGATTTACAGTACAAATTGTTAACAGTCAAACTGATTTCCCAGCTATAGTATTTGCAAAAGAAGCTACTACTAATAAATGAGTTAATAATGAAAGAAATCACCAGTTTTAAAACTACCAGATGTTACATTTGTTCATTGAAGATGAACCAGTAATTTCTAATGGGCTAAGAAGTTTTTCCAAAAGGAAGGCTATTTTGGTGATTTTGGGGAATTTTCCTAGTCAATTATTTCAAAAGACAGCTCTGAAACACAGGTTTCAAAAGCTGAAACTTTTATGCTTTACTACCAAAGGAAAACAACACAGGCATCTTTGTAAACTTACTTTCTGAGCTAAGAGGCAACATTATTTCTGTCTTCTGAGCCACTAAGGGTGGCTAGAAAGGCTTCTCTGCAAGTTGTACCACACATTACTACCTACCTAAATGAAGCTTTTTTCAAAGAAAATAATTAAAGTGAAATTATTTGTTATTTGCATGATTAAAATAAATCTAAAAGCTAGCTTAATTCGAATTAATGGCTCGGTTTCTACATAAAACTGGGCAAATGTAAGAAATTCTGTTAAATTTTACATCAGTATAAATTACCCAACACAAAGTCTTCAAAGCAAGGCACTCTTTAATGCCATTGATCATAGCAATAATGAACCACTATATCATGAAGCTCCTAACTCCACCACTGAAGTTGAATCGAAGGCAGCAATATTTGGAGAAAAAGTTCCAAACTTTTATGATTATTTGCAACAGGTGTAATCTTAAATTTTCCAACATTCTTCTCAATTCAAGAAAAAAATACAAAAACAAAGATCTTCTTGCTCAGCAGTAACTGTGCTAAAAAATAAAAAAAAACCCCAGTCATTATTAAGGTGCTCATGCCTACACCCACTGCAATGTACCATACACTTTTTGTATATCAAGTCTATTCACTTCTCAGTGAAAAGCATAAATGAGCTGCTAAAAAGGTACTGGGTTTTGCACGTGGCAGATAAAAAATATGTTTCAATAATTATAATAATCCATACATTTCAACAATGCATGTACAACCTTCCAAACAAAAACATTGAATTTAAAGAAATCATGAGCGTTTATGAGTAGCAGTGTCCAATCTGCCAGGGTTTCAGTATTTTGACAGGGTAAAATCCATTGCCTCCTAAAATTCCACCCTGGAGTGACAAGAAAATTATGCATATGCCAATAATATAGTCAGTTTGCAATGGGGAAAATTCCTTAGGCCATTTCCTACAGAGCACTCAAGCCAAAAAGACGTTGAAATTACTAAGCACAGTAAGCAGAAGGTTTTCAATTTGATTCAACTATTTCTTCCCTGGTCTTACTCAACTCATTGCCACAGAATTTGGAAAGCTACTAACTTAATATCCCTTAGATTGCTTTCTGCTAGCTTGCCTTCCAATGGACTTGTTTCCTTGTCCAGCTCAAGTGTGACTCCCTTGTGCCCCTGTTCTCAGTAGCTGGTAGAAGAAGGTTTTGTCCTAGCAGGGGCCCAAAAATACAAACAATTAGATGCTTCAGATTTAGTTTTTATATCTGTTTTGCTGAAACTGTTGACTACCCTCCAAAATGCACAACTATACGGTACAAAACAAATCTAAAGTATTTTCTTAAATCATGTTTTTTTGCATGAAAACATTTTTAATACTCTGTTGGTCCCATGCAACCACCAAGTTTTTCCTGTATTAAGTATGTGTACTTGTGGTGTCTTGCATCCTTGGAAGCTTCTTCTGTCTGAGCTGATTTCCTGTTTGAAAAATTGACTAAGCAAAACTTAGCATTACTCAGAATAAGCCAGTTACAAAGAATTAAATCAAACAAGTTCATTACAAGGAATCATGAGGATGCCCTGGGATTTCTGAAATTGTATATAATATTAAAACATTAAATATAACCCCCCCCTAAAAGCCAAGATATGTCACACATTTTTGCAAGATGCAGATTGCAGCATTTAAATTTTGATAATAAATAAAACTAGAGGATATTCCATTCTGCAACTCTGTATACTTAGTGGAAATATGTTATTTCAACCTTGTGTCTCCCCCAAATACACATAAAAAAGTATCAAAGGTTTGCAGTGAAGCTTCTGATTCAAAATATTCTTGGTATTATCCAAAGATTCTTTTGCTGTAAGACTGACCACAGAAACAACTTATGTTTCCACTTACATAGACAGGAATCCACAAGAATATAAGCAGCAATTTCACCTTCTGGCAGTGGTGCAGTAAGGTTTTTGGTTTGAGTTGGGTTTTTTTCTTCTTTCTTCCCTCCCATCCTTTTCCTTTTTTTAAGTACATGCTTCTCATATACTAAACTGTAGCTTTAAAAATGTTCAGGTATATATAGTCCAAATATGAGATCAGTCACTTACTAGTCCTTAGCAAACATTCAAGCACTGGGTATTTTTCAGAAGACCTTCAGAATCAGAAGTCATTTTAAGTCACATCCTGTAAAACAAAAATAATATATAATATGTAACTGCAAGTAACTGTCTTCTCTGCTAAACCTTGAACAGCTGACCATTCAACTCTGTTGTCCCTACTCTAAACCCACATGCTTTTCTTCTAAATACAGAGGTATTAGCCAACTGCTTAACATCTTAAGCTAAAAAAAAAAAAAAAAAAAAAAAAAGGAAAAAAAGGAAAAAAAAAAAGAAAAAAAAAATTATTTTAACACTGTGGTCTGTTCTACCTCCCATGAATTAGTTTATGTTATTAGGGTGCTTATATCAAAGCACAGCCATGCACTAAGCGCTTGGTGTTTGGGGTTGTGCAGTCAGCTTCCCCATCAGATCTCACCACATCAGTACAACCTTCAACATGTGAACATACCATTTCCTGTCTAAGGCCTGCTCAATCAAAACCCAAGAGTGCTCAAACAAAAACATCATTCAGCATGTTTTGATCTCAATGAGCTTAACATACTGACCTTTGATTTACCCACTCTCAGGATGATCTACAAAGAATCAATTCACACCATGTAGAAACTTAGCTTCCAACACAGCCTTGGCTACCAAAACTAAGTTTACATAAGGTAGGATTTTTGATCAAAGTTTTACAACACATATAGAAACATCATTACAGTACAGTTTGGATGAGATGGCTCATATTGTCACCTACACCACAGACAACAACAATATGACAGAACACGCTACAATGTGTTCAGGTTACAAATATACCTACATATAATGTGCCAGACACAGTAAACACAATGGTCACTTTTTAAAAGAAGACATAAGAAGGACAACATTTGCAATCTTCTTTAAATGTTTCAGAGATAATTTATGTGCCTTTTTAAAAATAAACCCAAATACATTACACTTTAAATTACAGTGCATAAGACCCACGTATTTTTAAACCTCTAAGGGAGGGGCAAATGCAGCAGACGAAAAATGCCACCGAACCTTTACTACAGCTTTGTGAATCTGAAAGTGCAATGTAACAAACAACTGAAACAGAGACTCATGTACGCTGAGTAAATAAAGAGGTTTTCATGTACTATAAATACTTCATACTAAAAAGTCTTTCATTACCTTTTAAGATAAAAGCACCTCTACTTATATTATGAAGCACACAGGAAGTTACATTAGTTGTATTAATATACCACTGTGCTAATCCAGCACTTTCCCCATCAGTACAGTAACTAATAAAATGCTACTCCAAAACACAGGCATTTGATCATTCTCAACTCTTTCTCCTCCCCACATTCCTCCCACAGACAAAAAGGTGATTTACTAGGTAATAAATTACTCAGAGACTTCACTGAATCAGGACATTCATGTAAAAAGAAAAAAAAAAAAAAAGGTGCCATCTATAATGCCAGTGAAGTACACCTTGTTGCAACATACTAAATAATCTTGATTTTGTGCACATTCATTCTACATTATACGTTCCATCTTGGCGACACTGATTTTTTCAGACCTTGTGTCAGGTGTTATTTACCAAGTCCCCTGCAATGTTTATGTTTTGTAAACACCATGCACTCCTGTGCTACTTCTCAGACATGACACTTAACTTGAGCCTTTTTCACTTTGCATGTATTAATATGACAGGACACTTTTTGTTAAGAGATGGTCAGAGGTGGGAGATGCTTGGAGTTTGTCTCCTGTTCCTCTGATAAATAATGTGTGTGATCTATTTTTGGAATGTCATTACTTGTTAATTTGTTTCCTAGGCATCCTGGTTTGCCAGTCAGAGCAACAGATAAAGGATCATGCTAACAGCAAACAAAATGTATGACAGAGAAAAGCAGGGCAGCCATGACTATTTTTTATCCTTATGCCTTCACCACACACTACCAAACACTTGTAAGAATTTGTCATTTGTCAGCTTCCAAACAAAGCACTGTGGTAAAGTGGTCACTGGATCTCATCACAACTCCAGATACGTGAGCCGCATTATTAGCCTCAGAACAACCACTGTCCTCAGAATCCAGCTGTAAACAGGTAGTAGCTTATCTGGCTAGATAAGTTTGTTCAGGACATAGCCTTTGTAAGGAAAAGGCAATTGGGCATGATGCAGTCATGCCACTTATTTGCATGATCCTGGCAGTGAGAATTGGTATGCTCAAACACAGCCGGCCAAGAAAATATTGAAGGGGGGGGTCTTCAATCTTGACTAATTTCCAAGACACTCTGCTGGAAGAGGTACTTTGGGCTTTCATTATAGCTCATGGTTTCAATTGAGTTGTTGTAGGATAAATTTTAAAGTGGTGTTAACATAACTAAGTCCTTAAAGACTGGTATCCAAAAGGAGGTGGTAAACAGTTATAAACAGTTATTTTTAAAAATATAACTTAATATAAAAAATAAAAATTACTGAATATATACATATATGGAAGCAGAAAAATCTTTAGCCCAAATACCAGAAAGAAAGAAACAGGATGTGACATCTGGGTTACTACAGTGAGACTTACAACCACATAACTAGTAGGAAACAACAGAACACCACTATTATATTCTGTAACAACACACAATAATTGCAGTCCCTCTTCCTAAATACTGAAAGGCAGTTCCAAAAAACACAGTATTTCACACTACCATAGTATTTCACATAGTATTTCACACTATCAAACCTCTAGTACTGAACAGAAGCACTGTACACCCTCTGAAAAATAAGTGCCAGAAACTGGGAGGCGTGCAGTCATGAATTTGAGGCCAGCTGAAATACATAATACTTTCAAGGGCACATGTATTTGAAGGAACAGAATTCAACACAACAAACAATAATGAGAGGCACCTTAAATAATTTAGGTGAATGTTTAATTTAATCTCAGAATCCTATAAAACAACTAGAAGTTATGCCGCATCAACGGTTTTTTACCTTTTGAGTGCTGGGAAATAAAGCAGCCAAACATAAAAGGGTGTTGGTACAAGACACATTGTGTGAAATAAAGAACAGTTTCCTGTTTTCTGTAAACGCTTGCATTTTCTATACATAAATAACCTATCGCAAGACCATGAAAAAAGGAAATGTTTGCTTATTTCAAAATCATTTTTAATGAATGGAAGACCACTGCTAATCCTTGCTCAACTAAACCATTCACATATCAGTGCAACTAATATGGCTCCTGAGCAAATATAAATTGTCTACCATGGCACCTCAATATATGGAATCAAGAGATGAAACGTGTGTGGTGTTCCCTGTACTTCAAGGAAATCTACATCTATGATAAGATCTAAAATCTAAATTCACTCTTCTGAGACAGTAAATATGGTATTGAGGGTTGCTAATCTCAAATCATAGCAAAAATATCTACATTCATATTAAAATTAGAATACATAAAATTAAAGGTATTTATTTAAAATTAGTCATTCCTAATACTCCTAGTTGTTTTAACAGCACAGGTGAACACACCTGCCTTTAAACGTCAGGATTCACATAGCCAGGATAACTGTTTTGCTCCCTCTATTTATGACTGAAACACAATGAATAAAAAGCAGTGTCATCTTTTCCCCACAAGGCATTAGAAATTCTTCCCTCAGATAAAATAAAAATAAAGTGTTTACAATTGTCCATGCTCAGTATACAGAGCATTTTTCCCCTTTAGGACAGAGAAAGTATAGCACAAGAAAAGAATTTAGATAAGCATCACTAGTCTTCAAATTCTCTATCATGTCATAGCTCTGAAGTTTATTAAAGAATGTCTGCAGTTGTCTAGTCTAGTGCTAGAAATGGAAATATATTTAAGTAGTAATATCCAAAATAAAAAATACTTGTCCTGTATTTTCACAGCATCATCACCAAAAGACTACTACAGCATGTGGAGCCAACAAGATGGAAGACATACTGGTTTTGCTAGCATATAATTTTTGCTCTGAATTTATTTATAATTGTCAGATCCTTGACTCCTCTGGACATTCCCTATTTGTACCTTGAAAACAAAAACTGTCTACTTTAAGGATCAGGGCAGTAGTACTACAAGCAACATTGGATCATACTTTTAATTTACTCATCTTGAAGAAAACCATGCCTTTCTGACTGCCATCTGATTGGAGAGAGCAAAAAATGGGCATTGTTCCATGATATATCAAGAGGAATTTTTGATACAACAAACTGCAAAGCTGACCCCTTCTCTTGACTAAGTCCTCAGCTGACTGTTGTAAGGACAACTGCACACCACAAACGAACCAACGTAACAGTTATGGAACGCTTCAGCCAATACTTTTTTGTTATATCTGTTCAGGAATATGGTCTCTCTATAGTTCATTTACTGCTTTGATAAATTACCTGATAGGTTATATTGATTATCACAAGCACTATATATATATATACACACACACAGATATATACACACATATATACACACACACCCTCAAGAAATATCAAAAAGACTGTTTAGAGGAATCCGTTTAAAACTGTACTAGAAACAAAGCATACTCTTCTAAAAAGACAGCAGAGTAAATATCCTGGTCTGCTACTTCAGCAGAAATCAGTAAGGAAAGTTACCATTTACTGTCCCTGTGGCCTGAGAATAATACAAAAAGCAGCCTGTAACAGGAGCTAGGAATAACCTGATTATCAGGGCACATCAAGCCACCGTGGCCCACAAATATTTACATAGATAATGCAACCTACAGAGTCATAAATGTATGAAGTCCTTTCAACTATGGCAGCCAATACTCATTTCTATCATATTTTTCAATGAAGTGCAAGAGGTGAAACACAACTCACATCAGGAGGTCTGCTTCACCAAGATCATGCCACCTTTCTATCAGAAGAACACTTTTCTTTCTACATACTGGTTTGTACATTAAAGAAGAAAAAAAATTCTCAGATACTGCTTCCTGAAAAACAAGACTTTATGTATGTACATGTGTCCTCAAAAGAATTCAAATGCCTACAGATTAAAACTTCTGTGCCTATTCATGTTACATCCTGATGGTATCACAAAAGAACTTATAAAAATTATTATACTAGCAGAGAAGGTACAGAAATGAATAGGTTAATTTTTCTGAATGTCTTTCAGTAAGTTGTTGCTATAAACATGCTCTTCAAAATAGCATTTGAAATCCAGAAACACAAGTCATTATTGCTGCAGAAGACCAAGAGTTCATTTATCATTGAAAAGCTGCAACAAGGATGTGGACAGGACAGCTTTAAGACAAACCTATTGGAGAAGCCAAGAAAAAGCCACTTACTGCATCCCATGATGAAACCATCACACTGCAGATAATAAGTTTCACCACCAACTGAAATGGATATAAAAGTAGAAAAGGCAGACACAATGATAATGTTTCAAAACCAAAGAAAAATCTGAGGTCAAACTACTACCTGTCTACTCCTCATCATTTATGCCAGCATGACAGTAAGGAGCTGATCTAGAGGGAACTGCCAAGCCTTAATAAACCAGCAGACATTTCAAGCATGCAATAATAGTTCTGATGAGCTTTGGAACATGTAATAGTTTTCCAAATTGAGAGGCTGTGCTCTACAATTTCCTCTAAATAACCTTTCCATCCTTTTGCTTTGAAGAATGCAGATGTAAAACTGCTTTCTAGATAGAAAACTGCGTACTCCAGATAGAGAAAAAGAGATGAAAACACCATGGCATGAACTTCTCAGTAAATTTCTCATTCACCATGTAGAAACCTTGGCAGATGAGAAAATTGTAATAGGGCAGCTCTAAAGTCATTGGCAAGTCCCCATGGTGGAATATGGGGAAATGAAACCAACATCAAGATCGACTATGAATAAACACGCAAAATAAAGCGGTATAGAATACCAGCACATATTTGCAGTTTGTGAGTGCTCATTTAATGCTTTTTGGTCACAAAATGTCTTCTCAGTATCCATTATACCCTTCTTTCCAGCCATATTCATTGCGGGAAATGGTTACAATAGTGATTTTGAATTATCAGCAGTTAGCTCTCAATAATGGTCTTCAAAAGCACTCCCTCCAGTGGGGTCCTTTGAAGTTATAGGACATAAGAAGACTAATGAAATCTGTGCTTCAGTATCGTTGCTACATTTTTTTGCCCGTTTCCCATTCCACTGCTGGCATGGACAGCAAAAAATTTAGAGTTCATGGATTTTTACCCCTGAAAGGCATGTAGACACAATGTTATCACAATACAATCATGCAACTGTTCAGGACAAGTCTAAGACACATTAGGCTGTGCTTCCAAAATAGAGTTCGGAAGTGATTCCTGATTTCTGACAGTTGTTTCTGACTCTCCTAAATTAGAAGAGCATTATTCCATTTTACTGTGATAGGCAACATGGTGTGCAGCTTCACTGCAGCTCCACTGTGAAGGCAGGTGAACTGCCATGAAATGGACAACGAGCAGCAGACAGGACGTATGCAGGCACAGGGAGGACAGAACAAAGAATCACAGGGAGTGGGGAAAAATAAACTGTATAATAGCTGCTGCTTAGGAAGACCAGCTGGAATAAACAGGGAGGCCACAAATGAACACTCTTAAGTGCAAGTTTCTTTTCTAGTTGCAAGAACTGCACACATGAGGGTGCAGAGGATCTGCTATTAATCATTTAATATTCACTGTTCCCTCGATGTTGCCAGCAATGCTTCTGGAGACTCCCTCAATGCCCAGAATAAGCTGCATCAAGAACAGCAGCACTACAAGAACAACCCACACGAAACCGCCACAATTTAGTTGGGTTTTTTTTCTTCAACTATACAGAAACATGTTGGAAACTGGAAAAAACGCACTCATTAACTCAGCGATGGGACTCTTAGAAGATAGCTCGTTACTAGCCGTTCGTTAAAGCAAATTGCAGCCTTGCCGTTAGCGGCACACAAGCCAACTACTCGCTTGTTCTCGTCCTCCCCCTCCCTCGGGGAGGCTGCATGCAGCACAGCACGATCACGGAGAAAAAATACAGGAAAAGGGGAGGGGGGTAGAAAATAAGCCCTCTGCTCTTGGCGAGGGGAAGGCGTTCCACAAGAACTGCCACAGGGTCAAAAGTTCACCGTGGTTTTAATTTCACCTTTTTGCAACCAATGAGCGTGCGGCGGCTCCAGACAGAACCGCGGGCAGCAGCGGCCCTTAACTCCTTGCGGCCCGGCCCGCCCCCGCCGGGCAGCGGACAGTAAGGGAAAAGGGCCTCTCCTCCCCTTCCCCTCCCTTCGAACGAGCAGCACAACGCCGAGCAGCTTCCTCCGGACTGAGCACTGCTTTCAGCATGGAAATAAAAGGAAAGGGGAGTCGTCGGAAGCAGCACAGCAGCGAGTCATAAATTGAGACCCGCAAAAGTAGGGCCCCTTTCCCCCGCCTTAGCTGAAAAACATGTCAGTAAGCAAAGGGCTAGAACTGATACTAGGCATTATCAAAACATCACTTAACTCTGGAGGTGCTACAGCTTTAAGCTGCCTGTTTGTGCTGGCAAACAGGAACGACCTTGAGAAAGGGGAGGGACAGCACCAATACAAAACTGTCAGGAAAGATTCTGAATGCGCAGTCCAGAGCTCCAGTAATTTACTTTGCTTCCCGTCAAACGTGGAATCCACCGTGCTGTGGCATAAGGCTGGGCAGCCCAAGAAGTACTGCTGTCAGTCCTCAAAGTACCAGTAATAATAGCCTGCTTCTAGATACTGACTACAAAACAGGACATCATCTACTCCATGAAGGATGGACAATGTATTCATGTTTCTTGGCTACAAAAATCCTCAGATCTTCAGAATCTTGCAAAGGAAAACAAGAAAAAAGAAAAGGAAAACAAAAAACGTTACCAAAAAAAAAAAGTAAAAATTGCTCTGGACACGAGATTTGTAGATTGTCTTGGTTTAGCACTGAAAAAGAAAAGATGCATCTTCACTCATGTTACTACAGAACTAGAGCACAAACAGAAGAGTCTTCTTGTTCCACTGTATTATTGCTAACAATGCAGTTTTCCCCTCAGGAACTACAGACCCAGGTGAATCAGCAGTCCACAGTGGGGTACATCAAAACCTGTGCTGACACGCAGCAGATTTTCTCTGGGAGAATGGAGAAAATCTTGATGACAGCAAATCTGAATTACACGACCTATGATTGTGTTTTGGCATTTGAACTTGAAAAAAGTCAATGTCCAACTATACTTAAGCAAAGAAAGCAACAGATTTATCACCCCTTTATTGGTCTTGCAAGGAAAGAGGACTAAAGCTCTTGTGAAGATGTGGATAGAGCTCAATTCAGTGCAGCAACAGACACTATAATACCTGACAGCATGAAGGGAAGGAAGTAAAGCATGTAGTTCAGGCAAACTCTTTAGCTTTGTAACCTAGAGTATGATTCAACACAGTGGAAAGGGGTAGGCTTACTTAGAGGTTTTAGCAGCTCTGATTTGATACCAAGTAGAATGGCAAGTGATTGCATACATTTGCAGAGTAAAATACCCAGAACTATCCATTCCAAAGCAGGAGACAGTTAAATTGGGAAACATTTGGAGGCATGTATGTTGGCATAGTCTGATCTCCAACACAGTTCAGAAAGGATGACAAAAATATACTTGAATATACTGCAAAGAGGTAAAATGAGCAAATATGCCAATGCCATACAGAAAAGGTATATGGTAAGGATGCCGGTGAAAACGCAAGTCAGCTTTCCAAACCCTGAAGCCAAGGTAGGTTGTTTGAGATAAGGCAATTGACAACCTAACGGGGGAAAAAACATTAGTCAGTTGGCAACTATTACTAATTTTCCATCAACATGCAGTTTCAAAATTAGTAAATTACCTTACCTGGAATGTTAAAGGCTTTCAGTGCACTTTGTAATGGTGACAGATACTCTGGTCTCAGACCTCTACATGGGTCCAGAAAAAGGATAAAGACTTTTACAAAGCAGCTACGCCAGCTGAAAACATTGCCAATCAAATTTACGTAAGTAATACTTTTGCAAATCATACTTGTGCGACTCAATTCACAAAATAGTTTTGGGCAATAAGATAATCATGCAAAACCCCTTAAAACCTGCTTCAGGAATAGTCACCCACTCCACTTCAGAGCAGCCAAAGAAAACCAATTTCCAGCTCACGGGCAAGGTCAATCAGTGATTTCTTGAACCGACACAGTTAGATTCCTTTCTTAATCTACACAAGTAGGCACAGTGGCAACTTAAGGCAGGTTCTACGAGGTTAAGTTTAATGCCTTGAGAGCTGCTAACAAAGGATGCAGGAAGTGATTAAAACACATAAAGTCAGAAAGTTGAAGACATAAAATCTTAGCTGATTGAGTTCATGCCCTACTGCCAAGCTTTCCTACTATAGTTCAAAATGGAAAGACACCACAGAAAATGCCATCAAATAATGCTGTATTTTCACAGTTTAGCTAGATTAAGCTGCAGTTAGGCTAGATTAAGATGCAGTTTTGCCAATAACGATTTAAGACTTAATTACTTTTATAAAAAGCTCTCCATACATTCCTCTCAGTAGAAAGTGCAGTTGGTTTTGTTGTTTTGCCTTCTCTGAATACAGTATCATTGTAGAGAAGTTATTTTACAGTAAGATATCATAAATTAATTTCCTTTTTGTAAGATGGCCTCATTTTACAAGAAAATGGATACTATAAAATTTTATATCAATGCAGCATGTTACCAATAAGCTTTTCTGTGTTTTCTGAATTTGATTAATACAAGCCAAGGTCACTTCCTGAAAGAAAGATGCCTACTACTGCAGCTGCAAGCAAGCTAGACCAAATAGCTGGGGGATGGGATGACAATACTGGCAATTGCTAGCACTGTCTCCAAAAATACACCAATTACAAAAGTTGAGTAAAATTTGGAATTTTTTTTACTACATCACTACGTAAGTAACCTAATAACTAAAGTCTGAGTCTGTATAATTACTATTCCAAGCAAACAATATTCACAATGATGCACCAGCAAGCCTCCAAAAAATGACTAATTCTGAGGATCCTTTACTAAACTGTATGCAATTTCCTCAAAAATGCATCTTCTTTTTTTTTTCCTCATGTATGTTTTATCATGCAGTTCATGAAGCTATTAAGAGACTGCCCTTGAGTTAACAGCATGTCTCAGTCCTACTGAGACTGTGCAGCTCCACCCAATGCACAGTGTCATATTCTGAAGTAATGTAGGAAAAATGTGTTTTGGGAAAGGATGCAAGCTCTTTACAGACATCTACAGTATGCATTTTTCCAGTTTCTGAAGACTGTACCTAGCTTACAAAAACATTTAGAAGTAAACCGTGCTCTCCTGTAATGTGTAAAGACATTTTAAACCCTATAAAGATAGTTTAAAATAAGTTGTTTTTAAAACGTGCCACATCTGCATTATGCATGAGGCAAATCAGATACAGTTTTCCCTTCCCTGTTAAAACTAACAGGTTGTGAAAGTAAGACCCTACCAAAAAGAAATAATATTATTTTTGCTTTTTCTACAATTTGGAGCACCACATTGGCAGCAGGGTGGAAGGAATCTATTGCTGAAAAATATTTAAAATCATACATCAACAGACACTTCCAACAAGGATATCTGAGAATCCACAGACATACACACACTCACCCTCAACTTAATAAACTTCATCTTTAATAAAATGGCCTTGATATGCCCAGCATTGCAACAGATGTTTCATATCAGGCTGAAATTAGGATGATCTAATGAATTAAGCTTCAATTTTAGAAATTGGTACAGTAAAAAGAAAGGAACCTTGCTCATTTTAGGTGGGCATCTTTGCCTAAAATAGAAAAATAAACCAAGGATGGCTAAGGATGCCTAACACTTTCCATTACAGCAGCTTATTCTAATTCTTTAATGCCTGTCCCTGACATACGCCTCAGAACTACTTTTTGGTTCAGAAATTTAAGCAATGAATGGAGAATTCTGTTGAACAAAGTGTAGCGTTTTATTCAGTCCAAGAAGTTAAAGCTTTGGAAGAGAAACTGGACAAACGTCTAAATAAACTGAACTTTATCTTGCTGCTCCAATGAAGATAACTGTATAGCTGGTAAGTGTCTTATTTAAAGTACTCAAACATGCTCAGTTCTGTTTTGAACGAGTGGCCAAGATCTTCAAGTATTTCATCTAACCAAGTTAGCTTTGTTGCAGCACAGCTTCTCCATGCTGACAGACCGGAACATACTTTATCATTATATTACCAAGACCAAGAGCAACTTCTCTGTAAACCTGCCAGCTACAAAGCAGTTAAAGTGCCTGGCAGCACAGTAGCTAGTGAATTTTTCTAGGTTATACTGCCACACCCATGCACAGCATCCCTAAAGCATGAGGCAGCAGCAGGATCAAGGGCTTAGCAAAGGCTGCTCTTACCTCCCTCCTAATTCAAGACTTCATTTGAAGTGGTAGCTGGAGGTCTCAGCCAACAGTGCTAAAAACTCACTTTCCCACCCGTCCAGCGAGTAACCCATGTAGAAGCCACAGCCAGTTTAGTGACCAAGGTGGCACCCTGCTCGATGACTACCTTGCTGGCAAGCAGAGTAGAAATTTCCTTATGGCAAATTATAATTTTTTTTTTTTTCTGTAAGCTTTTTAAAGACATACAAAAACTTACACTGAAAGTACTGAGGATGTGAGGTCATTAAAAAAAACCCATCAAATAGTATTGTCAGCTCCACCTCTCAATACCTCTTTAATCCTTGCTGTACATTCTTAATGTAAGCAGATGCCTGAAACAGTGCACTGCACAGATGATACAACAGACAAATTAGGCTATTAGTAGTCTTTTCTGTGAACTGATGGGGGCCACACAAATTCTCATAAGCAGTAAAACAGCTATCACTTCCAATTTACTACACAGTAATAGATAACTGTCTCATATAACTGTCTCATAAATGGAGATCTGATGTCTGTCAAGGACCTGTGTCTTACCTTGGCCTTTGTCCAGCATGGGTACTTAGAGAGCTCCAGTGACAATCAAATCAGAGCACACAGGTTTTTTCCAGTGGAGAGTAAACAACAGTGACATATACTGTCTTGATTATGACAGATCACAACTTCTGATTAAGAACATTCTTATAGAGCAGACTTTAAAGTGACATTTAAATCACCAACATAACTGTTGGAATATATTTGCACCCATCAATAAGGGTGGGCCCATGAGCATGAAAGAAATATACTCCATAAATCATATCGCCTTGCCTTTGGCACATTTTGCTAGTTGGCCGATGCAGTACTTATGAACATTTATTCGTGTTGTTTGCACAAGAACTACATTACAGAATTAATGTCAGCAAATATCTTATTTTACACTGGAAACATTACACTTTTAAAAATGTAGATTCATATAGTGAAAAAGTGCTTGAGTGCTGCGGGGAGAGGGTGGAGGGAAGGCATCTATCCATTACAGGGTTTCATGTTGTGCAAGTCTACTCAGACTCACACAAACTGGCTTTAAGGGGAGTTAAATGCCTGGTGTCTTTAAGATGCTTTTGAGAATCCTATTTAGTATCTTTTTCCACAGTGCTACTGAAATAGATTATTTTTTAAATTTATTGAAACACACACATCCTCTTTGTTTTTAAGATTAGATCTTGGTATTTGCTAATCTAATAATAAAAGGCCTGTTAATGAAGTTAATGAGTTTTTGGCACAACTAGACTCTCAGATTTGAGAGTACAAGATCAGAAACTACTAAAACCAAAATAAGCTACTGAACAAAGGAAATCAAAATAGTTTAAATTTTCCATGCATAGCATCAGTGCTTATATATGATTTATTTAATTGAAAGGAATAAATACAGCTACTTAACAGAAAGGTGCCATTTCTAAACCCAAATTTGTCCTTGAAATATGGAAATGTTTCAAGCTCAATGCTGCAATTAAAATCTGATTGAGTATATGCAGATACACTTTGGCTGCAAGAGGTTAATTTAGTTCAACAAAAATGCTTACCATTCAATATTTGAAACAAAATCAGTTGTCTACCTATGTTATCCCAACAGATTTGAGCATTCCATTAATTAGGATCTCCTTTCCGCTATTTCTTTTTCATGTTCCTTACCGTATTTCATTTCTAGCGAACGGAGCTTAGCAGAGTACCTTCAGTGGAACTGCACAGTGAGGACAGAACAGGTGTTGTCCCACCGCCCCCCCGCCAGAGCACCTGCTACAATTTACTGCTCAAAACAAAGTTGTAGTGGTATTGTGCATGTCTCTGGTCAAATAGAGTCTTAGATTTAAGGGCTCCATTATTTAAAAATTAAGCAAGGTGGATAAATAAAAAGGGAAAAGCCCAAAACAGAGCAGTACCATCCAGAGAGGTATTAGAGATTTGAGAGTCACAGTCTCCTCCAAGGCCTATGAGAAATAGGCAATAGGCAAGCTTTACTACCTGCAGCAAGTTAAATTCCAGTTTATAAATAGTGATTGAACACAGCCTATGGATTCCCTGTCCTTAGAGACTTTTAATACTTGACTGAACAACATCTTGACCGACCAGCACTAACTTTGCTCACGGTGTTTGGATTGATAGCATAATTAGATGAGTTTCATCAGGAATTATGTACTACAGCCCAGAGTTAAACTGGGATACATAAGATACTGAGATAAACCATTATGACAATGGTCCACTAAGACAGGCAAGTAACATTTCAATTGATCCTACTATGTTTAATTTTAAGATATATTACCACAGTCTTTTTCATTGTGATTTAAGAGGTACATTTTATTAATATCATGTATGCTTCAGATTTTGCATGCATACATCAACAGTCCCATTTTACTGGACACAGAGTATCCTGACCACAACATTAATTCCTACCATCAAGGATCTTTTTTCCCCTCCTATTTATGAGGAAAAAATGGCATGCTTTTAAGTAAAGCTCTCAGTGCTCTCTGGATTTTTTTTTTTGTCCAAACTTCTCTATTCTTTATAAGGAATTTCCATTGCGTAAAACCTTATGCTTCTAGTTTTTCTAATGTTCTATTAAAGAAGCAGGATCTTCGCTTTCATTAAAAGCCATTTTTCAACAAAACTCACATTAAGCTCCCAAGGATTGCTCAACCAGGCAGAAAATCAGTCTTACTCATTAAAGTTTTTATACAAATGGCACTTCCCAAACACTAAGGTTTATCTGCAGGACTCTCTAAAATGACACTATCAATATCAGCATAGAAATTCCAAGTAATTTTATGAAGATTAGCAGTCATTCTGGAAATTAGTACAAGAAGTCAATGACTACCAAAACCAGATGGGATTATATCCTTCCTCTTCAAATGCCAAAAGCATTTATAATGTTTTCAGATCCAGTTCCTTCCTTGTTTATAGATAAATGGCTAAGCAGTTGTGCAGTTTCACATCATCAGGAAGCAAATTTTACGTATTCTTATATAGTGCACTGGTGGAAGTGCCAGGATAGAGCAGTAAATGTTTTTATTATTACTTTTCCTTACCCATACCAGTAGACCAACTGAACTGCATCTAACATTCAACAAAACCCTGAGCTGGAGAGCCATTGTTTGATCTGTAAAGTTAGTAGTCAGCCACATTTCTGCACTGAAAAGTTGTCATATTAACATCTGATAAGCAAATAAAACATAGCAGCTAACTGAGGAGCACACAGTCAGGAATTTATGTCATGCAATTGGAGAAGAATGGCTACAAAGTGTGATCAGTGCAATGTGTTTTCTTATCAGTAAATGTCACACTGCATTCATCCAGTGAATGACCCTCTGCTACAGTTCATCCCACACAGCATGGGAAGTTATGTTTAGGTACACCACAGTCAGTAGTTTGTGTTCTTGGGCTCTGTCAAAATTATTAGGAGAAAAGTTGCTAGTAATTGTCTCTGGGCATAGACTTTTCAAAGTCCAGTAAGCATTTTTTAGTGTACCTAACAGTCCACTGAAAGTTCAAAAATCTACAAAGCCTTACCTACTCCTGAGCTTTAATCCGTACAAAAACTTGTTAGATTCTCATAGATGAAGCTTATAAGTAACAGTGTACAAACAATAACAGGATAATCACAGCCCACCACGGAGGGAACACAAGAAAAGAGCACATAAAACTTAAGCCTGATATCATTAATCCTATGAAAGAATAAATCTACTTTCAATGAAAATTTTATGACAGACAATGTGCTCAGACAAGTGCCTGCATCCAGTCAGGACCAGAAGTTATTTATCATTTGTCTCCACTTCATACTATTTACCTCAGAGTGTCACCTGTCTGCAAAACATGGCTTAGGAACTGATGAGCACAGCTGTCTGAAAAAAACCACAAATTCTTCTGTCTTTTGCAGAGATCATTCTCCAAAGGTTTGCCTTCAACTGTCTCCTTTCATTTCCTTAATTTTCTTTTAGCCCTACCTTATTCTAACCAAACCAGCTCACCTGAACTCTATTTCAGGGCACCTGCTAAACTGCAGAGTATAGAGGTTGAACTTAAGACAAGACATTATTCCAAAGGAGGTGCTTCCTGTCTTGTGAACAAAAGCCCACTGAATAGAATGTCCAGACAAATTTTCAGTTTCACTACTCTCCTCTAACAGGTATACAAGCTGACATATCAATCTAATTGAGTATTGAAGGCTAAATTGCTTAACCGAGAAGCTATGACCAAACCTCAAACAAACAACACCCAACGGTGATTCGCATTATATTTGCGCTGAGGCCAGAACAGATTTAGCTCAGAAATTCTGTTTCATCATCGGTCTTTCAAAATAACGTGAATACTTTGCTCAGAACAATTATCAGTTAGTTCAGGAAGAAAAAAACTCTAGTACCCATGATAGAGAAAATTAAAAACCGAAGTCAGATATATACGAAGAAGGATACTAGCACTCTATATCCCACATCTAAGGAGGAGCGTCCTTTAATGGTCCAAGTATTCCCCAAAAGCCTAACAGTGTTAGATACCATGATACTTGCCAAGGCCAGGTCATACCATGCATTTCCTCAAGTTTAAGTTAGGTGGAAGACAGCAAACTATATACCATATTAATACAGAACATTTCAAAAAACCCTTTATTCTTCTAAGGGAATTTAAATAATTTTCTCCCTTTTTTAACTCCCTAATTACCAATAGTTTATGAGAATTGATGCAGACAAAACAGAGTAGTTGTGACAGAAAACTTACCTAGCACAGTGTTCACTACAGCAGAAGCCAGTAGGAATGCCTAGAAAGGAAAAGCATATTTTTTATTTGACTGAGTGGAGATCTACTGGCTATAGCACACCATCTTCTTCTCTACTTAAAATACTAGGAATAAAGACCAAAGCATCACTGGAGTAAGGACAAGTCTCCTAAACCAAGTGGTAGGGATATTATCCAGTCACCCTGAAAAGAAAGTTCTCTTAAATCACCATGGCTTCTTCTGCAGTGCCCACTCTGGAAGTACTACCTGTATTTACTGAACGTACATCTGTAGAGGAAAAGGATACAGTAACAAAGGTAAGCAAACCACACTAGAAACTACTACCAGAACAAGAAGAAGTATTTGAGCTTTTTTCTTTAAGTTGACCAAATCTTCACGCATTAAGCTTTTGCTCAGTGCAGACTTGTTTCAGTCAAGATCAATCTTATTTCTATCAAGTATTTACCAAACTTACCAGTTAAGTTAATGAAAGAGTTTGCAATAAGTAGAACAAAGTTAAATGTAAAACCAAGCTCAAAGAATACTGGAACTTCTGTGAGGCTGTATCATCTAGCACTATAGTGAAATATCTCATCTGCCACCCTAGCTTTATCCAAAGTCCAAAGAAACAAAGTAAGCTGATTTTAGGCTTTGACAATAAACACATTTCAGTTGTCTTATGTCTTCAGCAATGCATTTTTACCTTAAGGAAGAAAATGTCTCACTATGACTGAGAAATCCCATCTCAAGCTTAAGCTTCACATCAAATTTGTAAAGTAACAAATTCATATGAGATATCCAAAAGGTATACAAAGCAATGACAGTAATTTCAGTACTTTTAATCAGCAAGCAACCAATTAAACAATACACAATTCACAATACAATCCTTACATAAGGTGGAAAACATATTAAGGTTCATGTCAAGTTCAACGTGCTCTACTTTTAACTTTAGTCATTAGCATTCTCATTAGCAGTAACTGAATACGTGAGAAACGATTACAAGCAGTCAGGAAGCCAGATGTTGAAAATTTTACAGAATTATTAAAAAAAAGTAGCCCAACAAAGTCAGGTAACAGAAAAGGAAGCACAATGGCCCTGACTTGGCTTGTGAGCTGTGGAAGTGTACTGTGCTGTCTTAAGAAGACAAAACTACATTAGAATGCATTTTAAGGGTTCTGGTTTTATATTTTCAATTAATACTAGAAAGAGAAGAGTTTGATGTGATGTTGCTTACTTTTTACACAATACAGCAGCTTAGCTCCCACCCTGGCATTTAAGAAAACAAAAATCTCAACCCAATATACGAAGGATTCTTTAGGCCCTACCCCAAAACAGTGTTAAGTCAACAATAAATATCTGTAGTGACAGAGAGACAACGCACATTCCGAGTAGAGAGTCCTCTACATCTTGGAAAAAGGTCAGGTAGCTTTCAGTAAATAAGAGCAACTTACACAGAAAAAGAACGTTAAGGTAGACAAATGAGGTTGAACCTATAGATCCCTTCAGTCTGATTTTCACCATTGTATCTGAAATTACAATAATTTTAAAAAACACCCATTAAATAGTCTTTAAGTTTAACTCCATTACAAAAGATGTGTTTCCTAATGTCTTTCTTCCTTTGTATGTTAAAGATAGGATCATGAAGATTTCTAGCTTAGCAGCATACAGTCCTTATTGGAAATGTTGGTCTAGAATTACCATTTCCAGAAGCAAGAAAAGATGTACTGTCACCTAGCAGTGATCATGTAGAAATAGGAACAGTTAAAACACTATAAAACAAGAAATGAAGTAACATAAACAGTAGTTGATACCCAACATGAGAGTGCTTTATGCACAGTCTTGCATATGAGAATTCATTCTTGACAGTTGATTTTCAGTAAACACTTGCTCGCCGAACAGCTTCAAGTTTCAGTCCGGAAAAGATTCCTAACTGAAATTCCAGTAATAAAAGCATGCCTGCATGTTATTAAAGAAAACAGTGGAAAATTTCTCAGGCTGACATCCAGAATGTCTGCGGTTAGTTTTCATATTTCTCTTCTTGCAAAGCAAATATTAAACCAGACCCTAAAAGTGCTTTTTTTTAATTTGGTTGGTTTGTTTTTGGATTTTTTTTTTTTGCATGTGTGATTTTGGGTTGTGTCTTTTTGTTTGCTTGTTTGTTTGTTTTCTTTTGTGAAGCCTGGAAATTTCCACTGCTTTTATAGAGCTTTTAAAAAACCTCCCTCAAATATACTGCTCAAAAACCTTCCACTTCTCCCTAGACATACTCTTTAGTTTAAAGCAAAAGTTTCATCACTATAAAGCAGAGCTAAGATGAGGGGAAAAGGAAAAAAATTGCTCATATACCAAGAGAATTACTTGGCCAATATGAAATATTATCAAACTGTGTATTAATCTTGACAGAGGTCACTTGATGTTCAGCTGCAGAGAGATTGCTGGGTAAGAAAAGACAAAGCAGTTGATAAAGCTACCTTGCAGCTGTACATTTGAACAGAAATTACAGTGGATGACAACACAAGCTATTCTATTCCTATCAAATGGCGGCTGTCCTACTTTCTCAAATTTGCACTCATTTTCCATTGTTTCTGAATCCCACTCATCATCCCTGTTACCTGCTAATTGTCTCTCACACAGTCAATCCAAGTCTGGCAAATTTGCTAGCACTAGTTCTATACCTTACCACTACAAATCTTACTCATCAGCCTCGAACATACATCAAAGATTAGAGGGTTCAACAGAAAACTTACAGTTGTAATAGAAAAGTATTTGAAAACTACTTCAGCCAGGGAAGATGTTTTCTTTTTTCAATTTTCTGTACAGTGATTAGAGAAACCACCTTCCTTTTAAAGGGGGATCAAATGTACATTCTAGGTTAACAGGAGATGTTGGCTTTGTTCTATTTTAATCAGGTGAATGGTTTGCAGATAAAGTACTCTTGATTTTGTTGCCATTAGTGCTGTCTTTGAATCTATGACTAGAAAAACACTTGAAATACTGATTAGGAGGGGATTCTTTCAATTACTACCCAAGAAAGTTAAGCCATATGCTGACTGATGTCCTGCCCATTGAGCCAGAAATCTCTACTCTGAACACCAAAAAGGCTGCCATAGAAGAAAAAACGAGGAGGGTACTATAACAGAAGATGCTGCCTATGTCTGCTTTAGTTCATGGCAGCAGCAAAGATGGACTGAGCACAAAAAGAACTGCAAACCAAGTCACAATTCCCTATTTCCACCTAACCTGTCTAGCCTAGCCTTTATGGAGAAAGAAAAAATGTTATAGAGGAAGATGTCTGAAACGCCTATTCAAATCACTGGCAAAGAAATTGCAAATTTTTGTCTGAAATCATCTCCTTAAGATGCAAGCTGCCAAAAATGGAAAGCCATTTTAAAGTTGTCATTATTAACATGAGAAATGAATTTTTAAACCTTTACTAGTTCTTCCATAAGATTTAAAAAAACAATGTAGCATTTCCATATACTGATTATTTATGTGTGCATACACACGTGTATGCTCCTAATGTCTGTCTAAAAGGTTTTTAAAAAAGTTTATCCACATAGACTATATTAGCTGCTACCCCTTCAGACACACACATGGCAGCAAAAAGCAAGTAGCACAGTTTATCTTTTTCTGTAACTTACTAGCCTCCAGAGAATGTGATGGAAAAACCCAGCAACGTTAAGGTGTTAATATACACTAGAGAGCAATCGGCAAAGCATTAGAATTACAAATTGAATGCACAAAGCAAAACCAGGGGAATGTTATCTTTGATTTAGATTTATTTAGTTCTTTGGACTTACACAGAACAAACAGAGAACTCCTGACTGACTGTTCTGAACAATCATTTCCCCAAAATACTGGAGGGAACATTTCACTGGCTTTTTTGCAGGTAAATTGTTTCTCTCTTTTACTTAACCCTTCCATTAAAAGATATGGCAACAAAACTCACCCAACCCAATCCCTGTTCCATTACCTGTTCAATCACTTTGGGATGTTTCAGTGAGGCAGAGCATTCTGTTATTAGACACACTGCATACAAAATACTAAAAATCATTCATGACATTGAAGGCAAGGTAATTTTGTTTCACTTTTCAAAAATCAGTTTACTGATAACTGCAAATTTTAAAAGTCACCAATTAAGTATTAGTAATAGGATCCATATGAAGTATGCCTCCCATTTATATGTGCAGAAAATAATATAATCCACCTTCATTCAACTAAATGCAGCACACAAAAATCAGAGTGAATGGAAATACATTCCATAGCAGATTTAAGTAAGTAGTAGTTAATTTTTTTTACAATTGCCCCTTTCCTAACACACTACATCTAGAAACATCAATAGATGTAGCCTAGGGGAAAAGGGGGGAAAACAAATGAAAAAATCTATATAGGCAGGCAGCCCCAGCATTCAGGTTAGATATTCTTCACCACCCTCTTATATCCTTAGCATAAATGTTACTATTCCTCCCCTCCCACTCTCCTCCATTTTTTTAATTATTAAAACAAGTCAGAAGAATATTTAAGATATTTCTAAATACTCAAAAAGCTTGAACGTGAAATGCAGAAGATCCTGTATCATTGAAGTCACTGAAGATCACCTTTTCAAGAGAGACTCATTTAAATGCAGGAGCTGAAGCAGCCTGTAGTGTCAGAGCTATGTCCAAGACCTTTTCACATGCTACAAACGGCTTAACTTTGCAAGCAAATATAATCAAGACACCTTTTCTTTCCCACCATTCTTGAAAAATAAAAATACCCTCCACCTTCTCTATGAAACTGTACCACTGAGATTAATCTTGAAGTTTTTTTGGTTGTGATGTCTTGTCCATTATTAATAAAAAAATCCCACCACGATGATAAGGTTCCATGATAAAACAGATTTGATTCTTCCTAATTTGCATTTTGTCTCAGCTATACATTAGGGTTTACATCACTGATACAATGCAAAAAAAATTGGTAACTCGGCAATGCAAAACTTCCAAATTAATAAATCCAAAGCCAGGATGAGCAAGGGCCTCAAATGAACAGTTAAAAGAAACACAAAGCCACAGGCGAGCCCAAAATGCACGCAAGTCATTTTCCAAATAAAATCAGACTGGCAACAACACACTGTAATCAGGAGAGGTACTTAAAGTGAGGCAGAATGCTGGGTTTATTTTGTCTATCGCTTCCTGCATCCCACAGCTTCTATCTTCACGTGTCAGCAGTGAATCCATCAAATCCACTGGTATTAGTAAAAAAAAAATAAAATAAAAATACAGTAGTAGTAACAGTTGCAGGAAATTCTTTACAGCAGTCAGTTTAACAGCCCATTGTGCATTATAGCATGCAGCAGTTATATTTACTGTTAACTGCTGTTACAATCTTGTTTAAAAAACAAAAGTAACAAAACAAAAAGCCCGAACCCCCCAAAAAGCACCGAATTTTGTCTCTCTCCTCTAAACCCAAGCTTTTATTCTCTGGTTTTCATTAATATCCTACTTGTTTCTCTGAAGCTATATTTTATATTCAGAATATACAATTTTGTTTCATGTGAAGCAGAACATTTTAAGACAGATATATTCCATGAGAAAATATTTATTTTTACAATAGTGACGATAGAATCTTAAGCTTATTGTAAGAATCTGTTTTTAACTATATTACAGACACCATATACTAGATATTGCCATCCCTCACACTGTCAGATTTCCTTTTGTTTTGTCCTGTTATTCCAGTTAGAATATTTTCTATCTAAAAGGGGAAGACGATACTGAGGATTCAAATGAGTCTGAAAATCATCTGACAAATTGAGAAGCTTCACTTTTAAAGGAAACCTTGACCGAGCTTAGAAGGAGCAGAAACCAACTTTAGAACCAAAGACAGAGAACTGTGGGAATTATCTCAACCTCACGCTACATTCTAACTCATAATCACCGTATTTATAACCCAGAAACACTAATACCTGAAGTGGCGTGCGACATCGCGGGGGGGGGGTGCAAAAAAAAAAATCTCATCTCCACCCCTCAACAACACAGTTTCATTACAGCTATGAGGCTGAAATGGATAAGAGGCAGGGAAATGAATCTTTCAGTTGCAGTGTTTTTCATCCCTTTTCTTATTACCAGAGATAAGGAGACAAGAGAAGTCAGGTCTAAAACTCACCGAGGCTACAGGATGACCAGGAGAATGCGGATATCAAGATCTTTGGACCCGCCTCCGTACCGGACAAACCCTGATGAATGGCAGAGAGGGCCATTCTAACCGAGCTATTTCACCCACACCCCGCCTTCTGCTGAGACTGAGAAACCGTGGGTCAGACGATTCTAAAGCGCAGTCCACAGCGACCTCAGGTCTCTTTGTATTCTACGAGGAACCTCCACCCAAAATCACCATACTTAGATATGCATCACACAGCAATACAGGAAGCCTTCAGTCCGCGCATCAATTCCCCGCCACTGCCGCAGGAATGCCCCTTCAAAACTCAGTCACCAGTAAAGTTACAGTAGCTAGAAAGAGGTAAAGACGGCGACACATTGCCCGGGGAATCCCGCCATCTCCAGCCCTGAAAATACCCCTAACATACAACCCATCTGCGGTCCCCTTCCTCCTCCGCTCAGGGAGCCACGTTCCTATTAAGGAGGGGGGCGAGAGACAGAGAAGAGGGCCTCAGAGACCCTCAGGGCCACCCTCAAGCTTCTCCCTTCCCCGGCAAGGGGCAGCTCTCTCTCCGCCATCGCAGTGCCACCCCAGCACTAAAAGCAGGGGAACGCGAAGTAGAACTCCCCTCTCTCCACTCGTTACTCACTCCCTCCCTCCCTTCCTCCAAACCCCACTCACCTGGGAAATGAGCCAAAGCTCAGCTACATTTCCATATCCCCCACACTCAGCCCCACACCGCCATTTTCCTCACTGCCTGGATTTAAATCGAGACCCGAGCGGAGACACCAGGCGGCGTGAGGCATTGTGGGAGCTGTAGTGCAGCTCCGCGAGCCGCTCGCAGCGCCCACGGCCCCTTGGCGCGGGAGCTCACGGTACTTGTAGTCCGCGCCGGGCTCGAAGCCGGGGCTGTCAGGCTCAGCCTGGTACCAGCGCGCCGGTGTCGCCTCTGCATCGCCGCCGTCTCTGCAGTAGGGCGGGCTCAAACGGAGAGGAGGAAATGGTCCTAGAGGAAGGTGCTGGTACCGTGCGCGTCCCGGCGCGTTCCTGCTGCACTAACTCAGTGCTCCTAGAGGTCACGAAATGCCGTATCTGTATCATAAGGAGCGTTTTACTGCGCATGAGAGTTCAAAATATAATGCGGTGCCGGCTCGGCGTTGGGCGATGTCCCTCTGTTTCTGCTGAGCTCCAGCTGTGGGTCCTGATTGTATCTCTGGTCCCGTGCTCGTGGTTCTTTGTGAGTTTTGGTTCCTGTTTTGTTTGTGTGCAGCGTGTGTTTGCACATGTTGGAGCTGCTCTTCCTGTGGCCACAGCCGTGAGAGAGCAGGATAACAAAAAAAATCGTTTTTCATGTTACTCTTCAAATTTTCACAATTTACGTTGGGCTTAATTGACCATGCCGTGAGACGTGCAGGCCATTGTGAGGGCTTGGAGCTGTCATGGTGGGTCTGTGAGCGCAGATTCCGATCACGATACAGCCGTGTTCTCCAGGCGCATACGGTGGTCTCCCTGCAGGAACGTCACAGGGGAGGGATGAGACACCCGGCAGCAGCTGGAGCATGGGAACAGAGGAGGAATGAGGCTGTGAATTGTAATCCAGAGAATCTTCAGGCTCCCGGTGCTTGGTGCCGTGGTCTTTGGTGGGCAGAACGCACCCTGAACTATCTAACTTGGGTTTGAATGCACATTTCGAGAGTTCGTCAGACTGGGAAGAGGGCAGTAGGGTGGTGGGAAGGGCTTTCTCCTGGGCCTGACACCCTCAAGGCAGGCATGATTTTTAAATGTTTGCTGTCTTTTTTTTCCCAGCCCAGGCCCAAGTCAGTGTTCCCCGAATTGGATGCAGGGTTAGGGTATCCGAAGGATCATGGCAGCACTGAAAAAGTCAGGATGAAACTGTTCTCAAGAAACTCAACTTTCTAAAACATTTGTCAAGACAAAATATTACAGGAATGATCTTCACAGAAAAGCAGCAGGAGAATAGCTGTGAGCAGGAACATTTAAGGAATTGCTGCTGACTCCCAGTGTCCTGTTTTTTCCAGGCAGGTTTTGTGTGGAACCGAAAGGCACTTTTCTTGTCTCTGCAACGCACCTGCACACCATACTCTACAAGAAGGAGAAAGTGTGGAGTGGCAAGCAGGAGGAAGGACCATTTTTAGATCTGCCCTTGGATTCCAGTTCTTCGACAGGAGGCTCTGAGGCTGTGAACTCCCACCCTTAGCAAAGGGCCCAGAGACCTGTGGCCCGGTCAGGCAGGGACACTCAGAGACAGGCGGGAGCCAGTAACGCCCAGGCAGTGACTCACCTGGCTGTAACTTCGGGTACAGCCACCTGCGGGACACTCAGGGACATGGCAGGAACTGATGACCCTAAATCGCTTCAAAATTCCCCAAAATCCTCTCAAAATTCCCAAAAATCCCCTTGAAATTCTCTAATTTCCCCAATTTTCCCCCAAAATCCCCCAAATCCCCCCAAAATCTCCCAGTTTTCCCCTAAAACCACCAATTTTCCTCCCAAATTCCCCAAATGCCCCCAAATCCTCCAAATTTCGGGTGCAGGCGAGCTCGGCACTGGGGCTGCCCCTCCACCTGTCCCTGGTGGTGGCCGAGGAGGGGACCCTCGTGCAGGATGAGGAATTTTTTAGGACCCTCCCCCAACCCAGCCCCCTGCAGAGCTCTGGGAACTCCCCCCCCAGGTGAGACCCCTAAAACATCCCCAAATCTCCCCATATCACCCCAAAATAGCTCCCAAATACCCCAAAATAGCTCCCAAATCACACAAAATAGCCCCCAAATCACCCAAAACAGCCCCAAATTCCCCAAAATAATCCCCAAACAGCCCCAAGTCCAACCAAAAATCACCCAAAATTACCCAAAAAACAGCTCAAAATCCCCCAAAATCCCTTCAAAACCAGCCTGAAATCACCCAAAATACCTAAAAACTGCCCAAATTACCCCAAAAACAAGCCCCAAAATACCCCAAAATAGCCAAAAATCCCTCCAAGTCACCCCAAATCCAGCCCAAAATCACCCCAAAAACACAAAAATCCCCCTAAAACTGTTTTAAAATATCCCAAAAAATCCCCCAGAATCCCTCCCCAAACCCCCCAAAACCTCCCCAAACCCCAAATCGATGGATTGATTTGGCGATTGATTGCTCATGCCTGGATTGATCAATGATTCAGTGATTGATTCCAAATTCCCAATTTGTGAAATTTGGGGGAGGAGATTTGAGGGAATTCTGGGGGGATTTCAGGGAATTTTGAGGAGGAATTCAATGGAATTTTGGAGGGATTTTGGGGAATTTGAGGGAATTTAAGGGAAATTCAGGGGGATTTGGGAGAATATTTTGGGAGAATTTGAGGGAATTTTTGGGGGATTTGAGGGAATTTTAGGGGAATTTTGGGAGGATTTGAGGGAAATTTTCATGCAAATTTGGGGAGGAATTCAATGGAAGGTTGAGAGAATTTTGGGGGGAATTGGAGGGAATTTGATAGAATTTTGGGGAAGGCTAACTCTACATTTGAAAGGAAGGACTAGATTTGCTGGCAGCAATCATCACCTCTAGATGTGAACGTGGACATGGAGGGCACCAGACTGGTTCAGAGCTGGCTCCCTGAAGAGACTCAGCAGCTGAGTTCCTTCTGGCACTTATGTGGGTGCTTTTCTGACATCTCTGTTCTGTGTCCCCAACACAGCTCCTGCGTCCAGGGAAATCAAAGTGTACATATGTGAGAAATGGTTGCTTTTCTCCAGGCAAGCATGTGAAATTCAGATCTTGAAGGAAAAAACTCCCTGACCCACCTGGAATGATTTGGGTATCAGGAGGCACCTGGGAGACTCCTTTTGTGTCCTGGGTGGGGCTGTGGCTATAAAAGGGGTAAAGGATGGAGCAGGGGGGCTCAGTGCACAGGGAAATTAACCTTTGGGGAAGTTCTTACAGCTCTATTTAAAGCTTTATGAATTATGATGATTTTCTGTAAGTAGGCTATCTGTTCTAATCCATTTTGTTTCCTCTCCCTGCAGATTCTACCTGCTGAAAGGCTGAGGTGAGAGCAGGATCTGTAAAATCTGACTCTCTGTGTCTCCCTGGGGCTGAAGCTGTGTTTGCTGTCAATGGTTACATGGTGGAATATGATAAAGACTGAAAATTTTGTTGTTTTTTTTTTTTCCCCTGAAACCCAAGACTCTCTCTGTAGCTGTGCCCTGTATATCTCTTAAAAGAGTTCCTGAGTTTAGAAAGGTTTTTACATCCTGCAGTGTATAATTCAATTAAAAAGAATTGTACTGTGTCAATGTGGTGCTAATTACTTTAAGTTGGCTAATTAAACCAAATCATTGATACAGGGTTTGATAAGAGCATACCTTGGTTGGAGCTGGCAGCTAGGAATTTCTCTTCATTCTTTTAATTTATTTTAATTATTATTTAAGCAGTCATTGCACTTAGGATGTACAATAAGGACAACAGAGTTTCTGCTCTGCTGGATTGGGAAATCCAAGCCAAATTCCTTAGAGACTGAGAGCATGGGGAGCTGAGCTTCAGGCTGGGTTTTGACAGTGGGAATTTGGAGAGGAAAATAAATATTAGTAATATAAAGACATATATCATAAAAAGTAAAAAATAAATATTGTATGTATTTTGTAATACAGTAGAATATAATATATATATAGAATATATAAAATATAGGTGGATTATGAATATAAATATAAATTATATATACACGTATAAAATACATAAAGGGTTTTTTTATTTTGTTTTCATTCGCTTAGAGGAAGGCTCTCTTTAGAGTTGGCTGGGGTTTATTTTGGTGCATTCATTTAGGGGAATTTCCTGAAGGGATGGATCTCGTTGTTTCATTCCCCCCCCCCCCCCCTTGTCTGAGCCGGAGCCCGGGCAGTGCTGCCGCCTTGTGGACACAGCGCGGTACTGCAGCCCTGCCCCGAAGCAGCGACCGGCTCCTCCTCGGGGCTGCTGCGGGAGGGCGGTGGGGGCGTGTGACCTTCTCAAGATGGCGGAGGGCCCAAAGTGACGATGCCGTTCCCCTGGGACCGATGCGACGCTCGGGACGGCGGACGCAATAGGGCCCCGGCAGAGATACGCCGGGAGGGAGTGTGTGTGGGTGTGGGGGTGGGGTGGGGTGGGTGTGGGTGTGTGTGTGTGTGTCCGTCCTTCTTTTCCCGGCCTTTTTTTGCCGTCCTATGTAGAAGGTCGGGTGAGTGATGGCTGTGTCGCCATCTTGGGAGTGGCATGCTGCAATTTCCGCCCTTCCTGGCGCCAAATTTGGTCCTGGCAGAAGCCACTTCCGGTGGCGTTGCCACCGTTGTCGTGGTAACTGTAAAGCCCCAGATAATGGTGTCTATTGAAGTCGCCTGCCTGAATCCGACGCCCGACGCCGATCGCGCGCTTTCCCGCTGCCTGTCCCACGAGCCATATCCAGCACCGCTGACCAGTCCGCGCCCGTCCGCGCCGCGTAAAAGGCGACGGAAAATCGCGCCGAGAACGCGGGATCGGTTTCGGGGCCGGATTCAGGCAGGCGAGTTCAATAGTCGCCAATGTAGGGGGCCTTCTTAATCGCCTCCCGAAACAAAGATGGCGGAGGCACCGGAAATGGCTTCTGCCAGTACAAAAGATGGCGGCAGGGAGGGGCGGAAATTGCGTCTCGATCCTCCCAAGATGGCGACCCAACCGTCACTCGCCCGACCTTCTGCATAGGGCGGCTAAAAGGGGCGGGGAAAAAGAGGACCCCTCACGGGGTGTCTACTGCATTGCCTGCCCGCGACGCCGACGCCGATCACCCGCCCCCCCCGGCGCGATTTTGCGCGGCGTTTCCTATCGTGCCCACACGGGCTGTGGGCTCAGCGGCGCCGCGGACGCGCGGGAGCCCGGCGGGCGCCGACAGGCAGCGGCGGCTCCGCCCCTCTCTCTCTGCCGGGGTCCCTCCCCGGCCGCCGTCGCGGACAGCGACTCCCGTCCCGCCGCGCTACGTCTCCGCGCCGCCCGGGTCCGCTCCCGCCCGGGGAACGCATCGACGAAGGAAGAACGGTCGCCCAGCTCCCGGAGCCATCGCCCTACCCGCAGCCGGGAGCAGCCCGCAGGAGGAGGCACCTGCTCTCTCTGCCGGAGAGGTGAGAGGGGCGGAAGGACGGGGCGGCGTGGGAGAGCGGGCACGGGAGAATTCCCAGGCACAATTCCAGCTCCCCACCCTTGCAGCTGGCAGCAGCCCGGTGTCCTCTGCGTGTGGCGGCAGCTGCAGCGCTGGTTTGGAGCAAGCTTCCATGGCATTTTGTTGCAAAGGTGCCCCTTCCAGCCGGGTGCCCCGGCTGGGTTCCCTGGCTGGGAGAGCCCTTGAAGTAGCCAAAGGGAGCAGCTGCTGAGAATTCCGAGCCCGCTGTTCCTGTGATTCTGGATACAGTGTTTCAGTAGTGTGTGCTTCTATCCTATGTGCTGCTAGATGTACTTTGGAACAAGTTGACTCTTTCATCCCTCCCCACCTGCATTCTTCCTAGGTGTACGTTTTATTCAGCAGCATTCAGATGAGAGAGAGGATCTCTGTTCCCATCAGCATAAAAGGAAAAAGTGTGCTCTCACAGACCTAAGTTGTTTGGTCAAAAAAATCTTACTTTGCTTTGGTCCAAAACATGTTATTACTGTGTGCAAGCTCATGGGGAAGATTTTATTCAACAGCTCTCAGTGGGACATGAAAGCTCCACTTTCCCTTTTCTTGAACAGCCTGAGACCCAATATTACTTGATATCAATTTTATTACAGGCGTTTGGAACTTTTTGAAGAGCCAGAAGGATTGTTTGTGCATACGTGTGTCACTAATATCCCTCCTCTCTCCAATGCAGGATGGGGGGGGAAAGGGCTGCAGAGCTTCCTACAAGGGGCTGTAAGTGCAAATAAAGAGGAGCCAGAGGTTTAGTTGATATGAAGCACTAGTTCTGAAAAGAGCCTGATGGATTTGCTGATACCAAAACCAGTAGGAATAGGAGACTGAACTCGGGTATGGGGATGGTCTCCTTGGCTTTAAAAAGCTTTAATGGCTTTAAAGGGCATTTTTATCAGACCTGGTTTATTTTTATTACCTTTCATTACATTTTAGAATAAAAAAGCCCCGCTCCATCGCTGCGGCTGTGATGTGTGACTAAAGCCCATCTTCCCTCCACTGGGAACAGGTGAGAGATAGAACTAAACCCCAAAGGATTTTCTGCTCACTGATGGCACGTGAGTTTTCTTGGGAATTCTCTGCCAAATGTGGTCACTTGTTCTTGAATGTGGCCATGAGGGGAGTTGAACGTGCCCGCCCAGATCTGCAAACATGCAGTGCCAGAAGGAGAACCCTTGAAGTGTCACCTGGGATGTGTTCCACTGACTCACAAGTGGGTGCTGTGCCCAGGTCCCCTGTCCAAATCCTGGCCGGGCAGAAGCCAGGACTGCCCATTGCTCGTGATATGAATTCAGTTTTGGGGAGGTTAAATACAAATGAGATGCCAGGGAGGGAATGGCTTCTAACTGTAAATATTTTTGTCCTAGAGGAGCCCTGCCCAGTCTGACTGCTGCCCAGTGCTGCTCCCTGACTGCACGCTCTCTTGGTGAGCCTCTGTCCTGCTGGCCGTGCCTTTTCTGTCCCCGTGCCGCTCCTTGCCCGTCTTTACCCTCCCGAGCACGTGGCGTGGTCGATTCCTGTCTCCCGGTCCTGGTTTCCCTTTTTGTCCCTGTGTCCCTGCGTCCTTGCTGTGTGTTTGGGACTCCGTCTTTTTGTCTGTCCTTCTCCGTGCCTCACTCGTGTTCCCGTTCTGTTCCCTGTGGCTCTGTGGTGCTCCCCGTGCCATTGTTTCCCCCGGGATCCTTGTGTCCCGTTTGCTGCCCCTGTTCTTTTTTAATCCCTCTCTCGTGCTGCCCATCTAGCATCCCTTTTTTGTGGTTTTGTTTTCTATTTTTTTTTCCTCCATTTCATCCTGCACCCTGATCTTCATTTTCTTTCCTGTGTCCTCTCTGCTGCCACTCTCTGCCTCGTGTCCTCTGTGTCTGCGGGGCCGGGGAGGAACTTCAGCCCTCCTGGGGGCTGCCCCCCCGCCCTTTTCCTTGTGCCAGCAGGGTCCCTTTTTGGGGGCATGGACCCGTGGGAAGGGTTCCCATCAAGGGCCGTGCTGCCGTCCAGGGCAGCTGGAGCGGTTCTGTGCCTTCATTTTGGGGGTGAGGAAAGAAGGCTGAGGGGGGGACGGGGTGCAGACTCGGGGGGCTCCGATGTGTTTCGGGGCAGCCCGAGGTCCCCGGCAGAGGGAGCCACGCTGCGGCGCAGGGGCAGGGGAGTGGGGAATGGGGGGGGGGGGGGGGGCCGTGCTGGGTGCCCTGCCCCAGAGGGACCCACGGGTGCCAGGACATTCCCAGGGAGGGGTGGCCGTAGAATACATGAAAAATAGCAATATAAAAAAAAGACCTAAATCTCGTTGAAAAGAAGTATTTGATTGGTTTTTATTTGGTTAGAGGCAGGGGTTTTATATAGGTTATATAAGTCTAAAATATACGGAATGCAATAGAAAAAGAAATTTTAAAAGTATTTGTATAAATATAAAATATAAACACAGAAGTTACACATCTCTATAAAATACAGAGTCTATAATATAAATAAAGCAAATATTATCAAAATACATAATGTCTAAATATAAGTTGTAAAAGATGAAACTAGAAATATAAAAAGATTTAACTATGGTTTAAAATAAATGTTTTATTGGTTTTTAATTGGTTAGGGGCAGGGTGTTGAAGAAATAATATAAGCAACAGATAAATATCCAAATAAAATAAGGACAAATGGTATAAGCCATAGATAAATCTACAAATGTACAATAAAATACAGACATGAAATTAGAAATGCATCTATAAATATATGTGAGTATAAATCTATATAGAATCAGAAAAGTATTTATGTAGTATTTATGTAGTATTTAATACAATTAATATTGAATCTATTCTTATAGTATAATATATACGTAATATAAATGTACAAATTACAGATATAAATATGAAAAATGCAAGTAGAAAAATATATTTGAATATAGTATAAAACAAAGTGGTTTGTTGGTTTCCATATGGTTAGAAGCACAGCTTTTTAATGAATGATATTAAACATAAAAGCATACAAATATGTTAAATATCAAGATATAGATATACGTAAAATAAATAGTAGTAGTAGAAAGATATATAATAAAAAGTAAAAACAAAGTCTTGTCTATATTTTGCACCATATTAGAATATAAATTAAATTGAATATATAAAGATATGTGTAGACTATGAATAGATATATAAAATAAATAATAGCAAATAGATACATGTATATATATATCTCAATATATATATATCTAAAGGGTTTTGTTTGTTTTCATTTCATTAGAGGAAGGCATTCTTTAGTTTCGGCTGGGGTTTATTTTGGTGCATTCATTCAGGGGGATTTCCCAAAGGGATGGATCTCGTTGTTTCATCCCCCCCCCCCATCCCTTGTCTGTCTGTCTGTCTGTCTGTCCGTCCGTCCCCAAAGCGCCGCAGCCCCGGGCTGAGCTCGGCGGCAGTGCTGCCGCCTTGTGGGCACAGCGCGGTACTGCAGCCGTCGCCTGTCTGGGATGCAGCCCCACAGCGAGCAGTCCGGAGCAGAAGTGTGAGAGCTGGGATCCTTTGACTTCTGCAGGGGGACTTCATTTTCTTTTCCTCTTCTTCTCTTCCAGGACCGGAGAAACGGTTCCACTCCTCCCATCTTTGCCAAAAGCTGTGGTGTTTGAGGAGCCAGAGCCAAGGTGCCTTCAGCACCAGGGCTCTGCACTGGAGGGCTCCCGGTCCTGACCGCGCAGGGTTCCCCTTTTCCTCCCCGCTGGGATGAAGTGTCTATGGAATCTGGGATCTGGGTGAAACTGCGGCTCTGCTGGTATCCAGGGACGTGAGGTTCCGGGGGACTGCGTTTCCCTGTGGCTTTCCAGGTCGGCAGGAGCCGGAGGAAATGGGGTGCCAGAGCCGTGCCCCATCAGGCCGTGTTTGCCTCTGAGGAACAGAGAGTCCGGGCTGAGGTGAGATTGCCGGGAGTGCTTGGATGGATGAGCTGTGCGGGGAACGGGGAGCTCGGAATCGCAGCTGCTGCTGGATCCATTGCCTTAGGTCTGCTCCGTCTGTGTCTGTGCCAAGTGGGATTTGTGCTGGGGAGAGAGGTGCTGTGGGGAGCCAAAGGTGGAGTAAATCCTCTGTGGGGATGGGCAGTGAAGGACTGAGTAGCAGGGAAAGGAGAGGATTTCTAAAGGATACGACTGTTTCTGCCAAGAGCGGGGTGGAGCAGCGATGGGGGTGGTTGGGTTTGGCCTGGGCTCTGTTATTCTTGGTGCCATTTTAAAATTCTGTCGTGTGATTTACTGTCCGGGAGCTTTCGAACGAGAGCCGACAGAAATGTAGGTTAAGCCTTGGAAGTTGGGTCCATTGACTGCAGCAGCTCGCCGAGGCTGGAGGACTGGGGTGATGGCTGCTCCCAGGAAAGGTCACTTATTTATTGATGCTGTGTCACATTTCCCTCAGCCCGGAATGGCTGTGAGTTTGTGCTCTTCTCAGTGGGGGATTGGAGAAGGTTTTGGCTGTAATTAGAAGTGGGAGAAAAATCCTGCTAAATAAAAGTCTCCCCTCTGTCCCCCCTAAGTTATCCCAGTTTGTCCCAGCTTGGAGCTGCGCAGAAGTCAGGCAGGGGAAATGACATCAGGGATACAGCTGTCAGTTCCAAGGCAGAGAGAGAAGATGTAGCAGCCAAGGGCAGGGGAGGGGAAAGGTTTCAGAAAGCATTTCTGTGGTGTAATGAATGCCAATTTCTGCTTGCCCAGGGAGAAGAGGACGAACTCCCAGCCATTCAGGCCTGACAGTCCCCTGCAGCGAGAGCATACACTGTGTGAGTTCAGGGTCGAAGACAAGGCTGAGGGAAAATCCAGGGTATTTGTAAGGGATGATGAGAGGTGGGTCCAGGGTGAGAATCCAGTGGGTAAAGGGAAAAGTGGTGTAAGGGAGGAGTAATACAGGGCAGGGGCCGATAAGGTAGGATGGGTGGAACAGTGCAGTGAACATAAACCAGTGGGGGGGGGTACAAGGATACAAGAACTTTCCAGAGCTGGGAGGAGACAAGGTTTGACATAACTGAGAATAGAGGCAACCAATGGGAAATGAGGGTTATAAAGCTTTACCTTAAAGCTTTGCCATAAAGAATTTTTAAAACCTTTGACAACCTTCTTAGGAGCTATTCTAAACTTAAACAAATGCCCTCCAAGGTCTGGGGCCGTGGGCCAACTCCTCACCCAAAACACTGGTCTGGCTTGGCATGTCAGTCAGTCCGATTCCTACACTGGGCCTCTGCATGATATTCTCCCAGAAGCTGACTTTCAAGGACTGAAGTGGAACAAAAAGTATAAAAGAAATGTCATTCCCAGAGGGAAAATAGTTTCATTTCTCTTGTGTCTGCTTTTTTTTTTTTTTTTTTTTTTGCAGTTACCTCAAAATTCCCGGATCCAGAACAGCTACTCTGAGTTTTGGTAGAGATTCCAAAGCAGGATACAGTAGGTTTCAAAGTACACCTTGGAAAATCAATCGTTTGTCTGCAGCATGCAGCAGGTAGGTGTGATGTCTGTAACTGGTCTTAGTTGACGCAGAGGTACTTGGAAAAAAATGTTTAATCTTTCATCTCTCCCCACCTGCATTCTTCCTAAGTGTACTTTTTATTCAGCAGGACTCGGATGAGAGAGAGAGAGAGAGAGAGAGGAACTCTCTTCACATCAGCGTCAAAGGAAAAAGTGTTCAGCGACTTACAGTCCTAGTGACTGTTCTGGATTGTTTTTCCATCAGACCTTGCGTGCCGTACCAGTCTGTGGGTTAACAGGTGTCTAAGAAAGGTCAAAAGGGAATAACTCCATGTCGTTCACTCGTGTGAATCTTGGTGGGGAGCAGAGCCGAGAGTGAACTGCAGTGAGGGGGATCTTACTGAAGCCCCAGTTTGTTTCCAGGGAGCGTGGTGTTGTGGTGTTCAAAGTTACAGGTGCCTGCTGGCCTCGAGCTGGATACTTCTGCCTCTGCATTCTTTGGGGGTTGATGATTCCTTATGTTTATGTTGGCGTGCCAGGCAAATTGTTAAAGGTATTTCCATCAGACCTGGTTTGAATGTGTTACCCCTTCATTTAATTAAAAGAAAAAAAGCCCCGCTCCATCACCGCTGCTGTGATGTGTGACAAAAGCCCATCTTCCCTCCACTGGGAACAGGTGAGAGATGGAACTAAACCCCAAAGGATTTTCTGCTCACTGATGGCACGTGAGTTTTCTTGGGAATTCTCTGCCAAATCTGGTGAATTGTTTTTGAATGTGGCCATGAGGGGAGTTGAACGTGCCCGTCCAGATCTGCAAACATGCAGTGCCAGAAGGAGAAGCCTTGAAATGTAAACCGGGATTTATTCACCTGACTCGCAGGTGTGTGTGCTGTGCCCAGGTCCCCTGTCCAAATCCTGGGCGGGGAGAAGCCAGGACTGCACATTCCTTGTGATAGGAATTCAGGTTTTTTTGGGGGGGTTGCGGTGGGGGTTAAATACAAATGAGATGCCAGGGAGGGAATGGCTCCTACGTGTAAATATATTTGCCCAAAAGGAGCCCTGCCCAGTCTGACTGCTGCCCAGTGCTGCTCCCTGACTGTACCCTCTCTTGGTGAGCCTCTGTCCCGCTGGCCGTGTTTTTGTTTTCTGGTTTTGTTTTTTTTTTTTTTTTTTGTTTGTTTGTTTTTTTGGGTTTTTTTTTTTTGTTTGTTTCATCCTGCACCCCGATCTTCATTTTCTTCCCGTGTCGTCTCTGCTGCCACTGTCCCTTTCTGCCTCGTGTCCTCTGTGTCTGGTTTATAATGTGTAGACTATATGGATATATGAATACCACGTAAGTATGCCAAATATAAATAGAAAAATGAATTGAAATATAGTTTTAAAATAAAGGGGTTTTAATTTTCTGTTTTGTTAGAGGCCGGGCTTTTCCATAAAGGATATAAAAATGTGAAGATATAGAATATATAAATGTGTGTGTGTGTGTGTGTATATACATATATATACACACACATAAAATACAAATGTTAGTAATATAAAGATTTCTTAATAAAAATAATATTGTACCCATGTTGTAATTGATGCCAATATACATTAAATTCAATATCCAAAAATAGGTATTGATTATGAATATAAATTAATATTAACAAACATATATTTTTTAATATATATATATATATATATATATATATATATATATCTCTAATGGGTTTGGGGTCTTTTTAATTTGTTCATGGCAGGGATTTTTTAGTTTGGGTCGGGGTTTTTTTGGGGGCATTCGTTTAGTAGGATTTTTTAAAGGGAGGGACCTCGATGTTTTATGGCCCCTTGTCTGTGTGTGTGTGTGTGTGTGTGTGTGTGTGTCTGTCTCTCTGTCTGTGTGTGTGTCTGTCTCTCTGTCTGTGTGTGTCTGTCTCTCTGTCTGTGTGTGTCTGTCTCTCTGTCTGTGTGTGTCTGTCTCTCTGTCTGTGTGTGTCTGTCTCTCTGTCTGTGTGTGTGTGTCTCTCTGTCTGTGTCCCCCGTGTCCTCAAAGAGCCGCAGCCCCGGGCTGAGCTCGGCCGCAGTGCTGCCGCCTTGTGGGAAGAGATCGGTACTGCAGCCGTGCCCGGAGCCGGAGCCCGGGCAGTGCTGCCGCCTTGTGGACACATCGCGGTACTGCAGCCGTGCCCCGAACCGGCGACGGGCTCCTCCTCGGCGCTGCTGCGGGAGGGCGGTGGGTTCGTGTGACCTTCTCAAGATGGCGGATGGCCCAACGTGACGATGCCGTTCCACTGGAACTGATGCGGCGCTCGGGACGGCGGACGCAATAGGGCCCCGGCAGAGATACGCTGGGGGGTGTGTGTGTGTGTGTGGGGGGGGGTGTGTGTGTGTGTCCTTCTTTTCCCGCCCTTTTTTTTTGCCGTCCTATGTAGAAGGTCGGGTGAGCGATGGCCAGGTCGCCATCTTGGGAGTGGCACGCTGCAATTTCCGCCCTTCCTGGCGCCAAATTTGGTCCTGGCAGAAGCCACTTCCGGTGGCGTTGCCACCGTTGTCGTGGTAACTGTAAAGCCCCAGGTAATGGTGTCTGTTGAAGTCGCCTGCCTGAATCCGACCCCCGACGCCGAGCGCGCGCTCTCCCGCCGCCTGTCCCACGAGCCATTTCCAGCACCGCTGACCAGTCCGCGCCCGTCCGCGCCGCGTAAAAGGCGACGGAAAATCGCGCCGAGAACGCGGGATCGGTTTCGGGGCCGGATTCAGGCAGGCGAGTTCAATAGTCGCCGATGTAGGGGGCCTTCTTTTTTGCCTCCCGAAACAAAGATGGCGGAGGCACCGGAAATGGCTTCTGCCAGTATCAAAGATGGCGGCAGGGGAGGGCGGAAATTGCGTCTCGACCTTCCCAAGATGGCGACTCAACCGTCACTCGCCCGACCTTCTACATAGGGCGGCAAAAAAGGGGCGGGGAAAAAGAGGACCCCTCACGGGGTGTCTACTGCATTGCCTGCCCGCGACGCCGACGCCGATCCCCCCCCCCCGGCGCGATTTTGCGCGGCGTTTCCCATCGTGCCCACACGGGCTGTGGGCTCAGCGGCGCCGCGGACGCGCGGGAGCCCGGCGGGCGCCGACAGGCAGCGGCGAGTCCGCCCCTCTCTCTCTGCCGGGGTTCTTCCACGGCCGCCGTCGCGGACAGCGACTCCCGTCCCGCCGCGCTACGTCTCCGCGCCGCCCGGGTCCGCTCCCGCCCGGGGAACGCATCGACGAAGGAAGAACGGTCGCCCAGCTCCCGGAGCCATCGCCCTACCCGCAGCCGGGAGCAGCCCGCAGGAGGAGGCACCTGCTCTCTCTGCCGGAGAGGTGAGAGGGGCGGAAGGACGGGGCGGCGTGGGAGAGCGGGCACGGGAGAATTCCCAGGCACAATTCCAGCTCCCCACCCTTGCAGCTGGCAGCAGCCCGGTGTCCTCTGCGTGTGGCGGCAGCTGCAGCGCTGGTTTGGAGCAAGCTTCCATGGCATTTTGTTGCAAAGGTGCCCCTTCCAGCCGGGTGCCCCGGCTGGGTTCCCTGGCTGGGAGAGCCCTTGAAGTAGCCAAAGGGAGCAGCTGCTGAGAATTCCGAGCCCGCTGTTCCTGTGATTCTGGATACAGTGTTTCAGTAGTGTGTGCTTCTATCCTATGTGCTGCTAGATGTACTTTGGAACAAGTTGACTCTTTCATCCCTCCCCACCTGCATTCTTCCTAGGTGTACGTTTTATTCAGCAGCATTCAGATGAGAGAGAGGATCTCTGTTCCCATCAGCATAAAAGGAAAAAGTGTGCTCTCACAGACCTAAGTTGTTTGGTCAAAATATTCTTACTTTGCTTTGGTCCAAAACATGTTATTACTGTGTGCAAGCTCATGGGGAAGATTTTATTCAACAGCTCTCAGTGGGACATGAAAGCTCCACTTTCCCTTTTCTTGAACAGCCTGAGACCCAATATTACTTGATATCAATTTTATTACAGGCGTTTGGAACTTTTTGAAGAGCCAGAAGGATTGTTTGTGCATACGTGTGTCACTAATATCCCTCCTCTCTCCAATGCAGGATGGGGGGGGAAGGGCTGCAGAGCTTCCTACAAGGGGCTGTAAGTGCAAATAAAGAGGAGCCAGAGGTTTAGTTGATATGAAGCACTAGTTCTGAAAAGAGCCTGATGGATTTGCTGATACCAAAACCAGTAGGAATAGGAGACTGAACTCGGGCATGGGGATGGTCTCGTTGGCTTTAAAAAGCTTTAATGGCTTTAAAGGGCATTTCTATCAGACCTGGTTTATTTTTATTACCTTTCATTACATTTTAGAATAAAAAAGCCCCGCTCCATCGCTGCGGCTGTGATGTGTGACTAAAGCCCATCTTCCCTCCACTGGGAACAGGTGAGAGATGGAACTAAACCCCAAAGGATTTTCTGCTCACTGATGGCACGTGAGTTTTCTTGGGAATTCTCTGCCAAATGTGGTCACTTGTTCTTGAATGTGGCCATGAGGGGAGTTGAACGTGCCAGCCCAGATCTGCAAACATGCAGTGCCAGAAGGAGAACCCTTGAAGTGTCACCTGGGATGTGTTCCACTGACTCACAAGTGGGTGCTGTGCCCAGGTCCCCTGTCCAAATCCTGGCCGGGCAGAAGCCAGGACTGCCCATTGCTCGTGATATGAATTCAGTTTTGGGGAGGTTAAATACAAATGAGATGCCAGGGAGGGAATGGCTTCTAACTGTAAATATTTTTGTCCTAGAGGAGCCCTGCCCAGTCTGACTGCTGCCCAGTGCTGCTCCCTGACTGCACGCTCTCTTGGTGAGCCTCTGTCCTGCTGGCCGTGCCTTTTCTGTCCCCGTGCCGCTCCTTGCCCGTCTTTACCCTCCCGAGCACGTGGCGTGGTCGCTTCCTGTCTCCCGGTCCTGGTTTCCCTTTTTGTCCCTGTGTCCCTGCGTCCTTGCTGTGTGTTTGGGACTCCGTCTTTTTGTCTGTCCTTCTCCGTGCCTCACTCGTGTTCCCGTTCTGTTCCCTGTGGCTCTGTGGTGCTCCCCGTGCCATTGTTTCCCCCGGGATCCTTGTGTCCCGTTCGCTGCCCCTGTTCTTTTTTAATCCCTCTCTCGTGCTGCCCATCTAGCATCCCTTTTTTGTGGTTTTGTTTTCTATTTTTTTTTCCTCCATTTCATCCTGCACCCCGATCTTCATTTTCTTTCCTGTGTCCTCTCTGCTGCCACTCTCTGCCTCGTGTCCTCTGTGTCTGCGGGGCCGGGGAGGAACTTCAGCCCTCCTGGGGGCTGCCCCCCCGCCCTTTTCCTTGTGCCAGCAGGGTCCCTTTTTGGGGGCATGGACCCGTGGGAAGGGTTCCCATCAAGGGCCGTGCTGCCGTCCAGGGCAGCTGGAGCGGTTCTGTGCCTTCATTTTGGGGGTGAGGAAAGAAGGCTGAGGGGGGGACGGGGTGGAGACTCGGGGGGCTCCGATGTGTTTCGGGGCAGCCCGAGGTCCCCGGCAGAGGGAGCCACGCTGCGGCGCAGGGGCAGGGGAGTGGGGAATGGGGGGGGGGGGGGGGGGCCGTGCTGGGTGCCCTCCCCCAGAGGGACCCACGGGTGCCAGGACATTCCCAGGGAGGGGTGGCCGTAGAATACATGAAAAATAGCAATATAAAAAAAAGACCTAAATCTCGTTGAAAAGAAGTATTTGATTGGTTTTTATTTGGTTAGAGGCAGGGGTTTTATATAGGTTATATAAGTCTAAAATATACGGAATGCAATAGAAAAAGAAATTTTAAAAGTATTTGTATAAATATAAAATATAAACACAGAAGTTACACATCTCTATAAAATACAGAGTCTATAATATAAATAAAGCAAATATTATCAAAATACATAATGTCTAAATATAAGTTGTAAAAGATGAAACTAGAAATATAAAAAGATTTAACTATGGTTTAAAATAAATGTTTTATTGGTTTTTAATTGGTTAGGGGCAGGGTGTTGAAGAAATAATATAAGCAACAGATAAATATCCAAATAAAATAAGGACAAATGGTATAAGCCATAGATAAATCTACAAATGTACAATAAAATACAGACATGAAATTAGAAATGCATCTATAAATATATGTGAGTATAAATCTATATAGAATCAGAAAAGTATTTATGTAGTATTTATGTAGTATTTAATACAATTAATATTGAATCTATTCTTATAGTATAATATATACGTAATATAAATGTACAAATTACAGATATAAATATGAAAAATGCAAGTAGAAAAATATATTTGAATATAGTATAAAACAAAGTGGTTTGTTGGTTTCCATATGGTTAGAAGCACAGCTTTTTAATGAATGATATTAAACATAAAAGCATACAAATATGTTAAATATCAAGATATAGATATACATAAAATAAATAGTAGTAGTAGAAAGATATATAATAAAAAGTAAAAACAAAGTCTTGTCTATATTTTGCACCATATTAGAATATAAATTAAATTGAATATATAAAGATATGTGTAGACTATGAATAGATATATAAAATAAATAATAGCAAATAGATACATGTATATATATATCTCAATATATATATATCTAAAGGGTTTTGTTTGTTTTCATTTCATTAGAGGAAGGCATTCTTTAGTTTCGGCTGGGGTTTATTTTGGTGCATTCATTTAGGGGGATTTCCGGAAGGGATGGATCTCGTTGTTTCATCATCCCCCCCCCATCCCTTGTCTGTCTGTCTGTCTGTCTGTCCGTCCGTCCCCAAAGCGCCGCAGCCCCGGGCTGAGCTCGGCGGCAGTGCTGCCGCCTTGTGGGCACAGCGCGGTACTGCAGCCGTCGCCTGTCTGGGATGCAGCCCCACAGCGAGCAGTCCGGAGCAGAAGTGTGAGAGCTGGGATCCTTTGACTTCTGCAGGGGGACTTCATTTTCTTTTCCTCTTCTTCTCTTCCAGGACCGGAGAAACGGTTCCACTCCTCCCATCTTTGCCAAAAGCTGTGGTGTTTGAGGAGCCAGAGCCAAGGTGCCTTCAGCACCAGGGCTCTGCACTGGAGGGCTCCCGGTCCTGACCGCGCAGGGTTCCCCTTTTCCTCCCCGCTGGGATGAAGTGTCTATGGAATCTGGGATCTGGGTGAAACTGCGGCTCTGCTGGTATCCAGGGACGTGAGGTTCCGGGAGACTGCGTTTCCCTGTGGCTTTCCAGGTCGGCAGGAGCCGGAGGAAATGGGGTGCCAGAGCCGTGCCCCATCAGGCCGTGTTTGCCTCTGAGGAACAGAGAGTCCGGGCTGAGGTGAGATTGCCGGGAGTGCTTGGATGGATGAGCTGTGCGGGGAACGGGGAGCTCGGAATCGCAGCTGCTGCTGGATCCATTGCCTTAGGTCTGCTCCGTCTGTGTCTGTGCCAAGTGGGATTTGTGCTGGGGAGAGAGGTGCTGTGGGGAGCCAAAGGTGGAGTAAATCCTCTGTGGGGATGGGCAGCGAAGGACTGAGTAGCAGGGAAAGGAGAGGATTTCTAAAGGATACGACTGTTTCTGCCAAGAGCGGGGTGGAGCAGCGATGGGGGTGGTTGGGTTTGGCCTGGGCTGTGTTATTCTTGGTGCCATTTTAAAATTCTGTCGTGTGATTTACTGTCCGGGAGCTTTCGAACGAGAGCTGACAGAAATGTAGGTTAAGCCTTGGAAGTTGGGTCCATTGACTGCAGCAGCTCGCCGAGGCTGGAGGACTGGGGTGATGGCTGCTCCCAGGAAAGGTCACTTATTTATTGATGCTGTGTCACATTTCCCTCAGCCCGGAATGGCTGTGAGTTTGTGCTCTTCTCAGTGGGGGATTGGAGAAGGTTTTGGCTGTAATTAGAAGTGGGAGAAAAATCCTGCTAAATAAAAGTCTCCCCTCTGTCCCCCCTAAGTTATCCCAGTTTGTCCCAGCTTGGAGCTGCGCAGAAGTCAGGCAGGGGAAATGACATCAGGGATACAGCTGTCAGTTCCAAGGCAGAGAGAGAAGATGTAGCAGCCAAGGGCAGGGGAGGGGAAAGGTTTCAGAAAGCATTTCTGTGGTGTAATGAATGCCAATTTCTGCTTGCCCAGGGAGAAGAGGACGAACTCCCAGCCATTCAGGCCTGACAGTCCCCTGCAGCGAGAGCATACACTGTATGAGTTCAGGGTCGAAGACAAGGCTGAGGGAAAATCCAGGGTATTTGTAAGGGATGATGAGAGGTGGGTCCAGGGTGAGAATCCAGTGGGTAAAGGGAAAAGTGGTGTAAGGGAGGAGTAATACAGGGCAGGGGCCGATAAGGTAGGATGGGTGGAACAGTGCAGTGAACATAAACCAGTGGGGGGGGGGGGGGGGGGGGGTACAAGGATACAAGAACTTTCCAGAGCTGGGAGGAGACAAGGGATGACATAACTGGGAATAGAGGCAACCAATGGGAAATGAGGGTTATAAAGCTTTACCTTAAAGCTTTGCCATAAAGAATTTTTAAAACCTTTGACAACCTTCTTAGGAGCTATTCTAAACTTAAACAGATGCCCTCCAAGGTCTGGGGCCATGGGCCAACTCCTCACCCAAAACACTGGTCTGGCTTGGCATGTCAGTCAGTCCGATTCCTACACTGGGCCTCTGCATGATATTCGCCCAGAAGCTGCCTTTCAAGGACTGAAGTGGAACAAAAAGTATAAAAGAAATGTCATTCCCAGAGGGAAAATAGTTTCATTTCTCTTGTGTCTGCTTTTTTTTTTTTTTTTTTTTTTTTTTTTGCAGTTACCTCAAAATTCCCGGATCCAGAACAGCTACTCTGAGTTTTGGTAGAGATTCCAAAGCAGGATACAGTAGGTTTCAAAGTACACCTTGGAAAATCAATCGTTTGTCTGCAGCATGCAGCAGGTAGGTGTGATGTCTGTAACTGGTCTTAGTTGACGCAGAGGTACTTGGAAAAAAATGTTTAATCTTTCATCTCTCCCCACCTGCATTCTTCCTAAGTGTACTTTTTATTCAGCAGGACTCGGATGAGAGAGAGAGAGAGGAACTCTCTTCACATCAGCGTCAAAGGAAAAAGTGTTCAGCGACTTACAGTCCTAGTGACTGTTCTGGATTGTTTTTCCATCAGACCTTGCGTGCCGTACCAGTCTGTGGGTTAACAGGTGTCTAAGAAAGGTCAAAAGGGAATAACTCCATGTCGTTCACTTGTGTGAATCTTGGTGGGGAGCAGAGCCGAGAGTGAACTGCAGTGAGGGGGAGGTTACTGAAGCCCCAGTTTGTTTCCAGTGAGCGTGGTGTTGTGGTGTTCAAAGTTACAGGTGCCTGCTGGCCTGGAGCTGGATACTTCTGCCTCTGCTTTCTTTGGGGGTTGATGATTCCTTATGTTTATGTTGGTGTGCCAGGCAAATTGTTAAAGGTATTTCCATCAGACCTGGTTTGAATGTGTTACCCCTTCATTTAATTAAAAGAAAAAAAGCCCCGCTCCATCACCGCTGCTGTGATGTGTGACAAAAGCCCATCTTCCCTCCACTGGGAACAGGTGAGAGATGGAACTAAACCCCAAAGGATTTTCTGCTCACTGATGGCACGTGAGTTTTCTTGGGAATTCTCTGCCAAATCTGGTGAATTGTTTTTGAATGTGGCCATGAGGGGAGTTGAACGTGCGCGTCCAGATCTGCAAACATGCAGTGCCAGAAGGAGAAGCCTTGAAATGTAAACCGGGATTTATTCACCTGACTCGCAGGTGTGTGTGCTGTGCCCAGGTCCCCTGTCCAAATCCTGGGCGGGGAGAAGCCAGGACTGCACATTCCTTGTGATAGGAATTCAGGTTTTTCTGGGGGGGGTCGGGGTGGGGGTTAAATACAAATGAGATGCCAGGGAGGGAATGGCTCCTACGTGTAAATATATTTGCCCAAAAGGAGCCCTGCCCAGTCTGACTGCTGCCCAGTGCTGCTCCCTGACTGTGCCCTCTCTTGGTGAGCCTCTGTCCCGCTGGCCGTGTTTTTGTTTTCTGGTTTTGTTTCTTTTTGTTTGTTTGTTTTTTTGTTTTGTTTTTTTTTTTTTATTTCATCCTGCACCCCAATCTTCATTTTCTTCCCGTGTCGTCTCTGCTGCCACTCTCCCTTTCTGCCTCGTGTCCTCTGTGTCTGGTTTATAATGTGTAGACTATATGGATATATGAATTCCACGTAAGTATGCCAAATATAAATAGAAAAATGAATTGAAATATAGTTTTAAAATAAAGGGGTTTTAATTTTCTGTTTTGTTAGAGGCCGGGCTTTTCCATAAAGGATATAAAAATGTGAAGATATAGAATATATAAATGTGTGTGTGTGTGTGTATACCAATATACATTAAATTCAATATCCAAAAATAGGTATTGATTATGAATATAAATTAATTATTAACAAACATATATTTTTATATATATATATATATCTATATCTAATGGGTTTGGGGTTTTTTTAATTTGTTCATGGCAGGGATTTTTTAGTTTGGGTCGGGGTTTTTTTGGGGGCATTCGTTTAGTAGGATTTTTTAAAGGGAGGGACCTCGATGTTTTTTGGCCCCTTGTCTGTGTGTGTGTGTGTGTCTGTCTCTCTGTCTGTGTGTGTCTGTCTCTCTGTCTGTGTGTGTGTCTGTCTCTCTGTCTGTGTGTGTGTCTGTCTCTCTGTCTGTGTGTCTGTGTCTCTCTGTCTGTGTCCCCCGTGTCCTCAAAGAGCCGCAGCCCCGGGCTGAGCTCGGCCGCAGTGCTGCCGCCTTGTGGGAAGAGATCGGTACTGCAGCCGTGCCCGGAGCCGGAGCCCGGGCAGTGCTGCCGCCTTGTGGACACAGCCGGTACTGCAGCCGTGCCCCGAACCGGCGACGGGCTCCTCCTCGGCGCTGCTGCGGGACGGCGGTGGGGGCGTGTGACCTTCTCAAGATGGCGGATGGCCCAACGTGACGATGCCGTTCCACTGGAACTGATGCGACGCTCGGGACGGCGGACGCAATAGGGCCCCGGCAGAGATACGCTGGGGGGTGTGTGTGTGTGTGTGGGGGGGGTGTGTGTGTGTGTCCTTCTTTTCCCGCCCTTTTTTTTTGCCGTCCTATGTAGAAGGTCGGGTGAGCGATGGCCAGGTCGCCATCTTGGGAGTGGCACGCTGCAATTTCCGCCCTTCCTGGCGCCAAATTTGGTCCTGGCAGAAGCCACTTCCGGTGGCGTTGCCACCGTTGTCGTGGTAACTGTAAAGCCCCAGATAATGGTGTCTGTTGAAGTCGCCTGCCTGAATCCGACCCCCGACGCCGAGCGCGCGCTCTCCCGCCGCCTGTCCCACGAGCCATTTCCAGCACCGCTGACCAGTCCGCGCCCGTCCGCGCCGCGTAAAAGGCGACGGAAAATCGCGCCGAGAACGCGGGATCGGTTTCGGGGCCGGATTCAGGCAGGCGAGTTCAATAGTCGCCGATGTAGGGGGCCTTCTTTTTTGCCTCCCGAAACAAAGATGGCGGAGGCACCGGAAATGGCTTCTGCCAGTATCAAAGATGGCGGCAGGGGAGGGCGGAAATTGCGTCTCGACCTTCCCAAGATGGCGACTCAACCGTCACTCGCCCGACCTTCTACATAGGGCGGCAAAAAAGGGGCGGGGAAAAAGAGGACCCCTCACGGGGTGTCTACTGCATTGCCTGCCCGCGACGCCGACGCCGATCCCCCCCCCGGCGCGATTTTGCGCGGCGTTTCCCATCGTGCCCACACGGGCTGTGGGCTCAGCGGCGCCGCGGACGCGCGGGAGCCCGGCGGGCGCCGACAGGCAGCGGCGGCTCCGCCCCTCTCTCTCTGCCGGGGTTCTTCCACGGCCGCCGTCGCGGCGAGCGACTCCCGTCCCGCCGCGCTACGTCTCCGCGCCGCCCGGGTCCGCTCCCGCCCGGGGAACGCATCGACGAAGGAAGAACGGTCGCCCAGCTCCCGGAGCCATCGCCCTACCCGCAGCCGGGAGCAGCCCGCAGGAGGAGGCACCTGCTCTCTCTGCCGGAGAGGTGAGAGGGGCGGAAGGACGGGGCGGCGTGGGAGAGCGGGCACGGGAGAATTCCCAGGCACAATTCCAGCTCCCCACCCTTGCAGCTGGCAGCAGCCCGGTGTCCTCTGCGTGTGGCGGCAGCTGCAGCGCTGGTTTGGAGCAAGCTTCCATGGCATTTTGTTGCAAAGGTGCCCCTTCCAGCCGGGTGCCCCGGCTGGGTTCCCTGGCTGGGAGAGCCCTTGGAGTAGCCAAAGGGAGCAGCTGCTGAGAATTCCGAGCCCGCTGTTCCTGTGATTCTGGATACAGTGTTTCAGTAGTGTGTGCTTCTATCCTATGTGCTGCTAGATGTACTTTGGAACAAGTTGACTCTTGCATCCCTCCCCACCTGCATTCTTCCTAGGTGTACGTTTTATTCAGCAGCATTCAGATGAGAGAGAGGATCTCTGTTCCCATCAGCATAAAAGGAAAAAGTGTGCTCTCACAGACCTAAGTTGTTTGGTCAAAAAATTCTTACTTTGCTTTGGTCCAAAAAATGTTATTACTGTGTGCCATCTCATGGGGAAGATTTTATTCAACAGCTCTCAGTGGGACATGAAAGCTCCACTTTCCCTTTTCTTGAACAGCCTGAGACCCAATATTACTTGATATCAATTTTATTACAGGCGTTTGGAACTTTTTGAAGAGCCAGAAGGATTGTTTGTGCATACGTGTGTCACTAATATCCCTCCTCTCTCCAATGCAGGATGGGGGGGAAAAGGGCTGCAGAGCTTCCTACAAGGGGCTGTAAGTGCAAATAAAGAGGAGCCAGACGTTTAGTTGATATGAATCACTGTTTCTGAAAAGAGCCTGATGGATTTGCTGATACCAAAACCGGTAGGAATAGGAGACTGAACTCGGGCATGGGGATGGTCTCCTTGGCTTTAAAAAGCTTTAATGGCTTTAAAGGGCATTTCTATCAGACCTGGTTTATTTTTATTACCTTTCATTACATTTTAGAATAAAAAAGCCCCGCTCCATCGCTGCGGCTGTGATGTGTGACTAAAGCCCATCTTCCCTCCACTGGGAACAGGTGAGAGATGGAACTAAACCCCAAAGGATTTTCTGCTCACTGATGGCACGTGAGTTTTCTTGGGAATTCTCTGCCAAATGTGGTCAGTTGTTCTTGAATGTGGCCATGAGGGGAGTTGAACGTGCCAGCCCAGATCTGCAAACATGCAGTGCCAGAAGGAGAACCCTTGAAGTGTCACCTGGGATGTGTTCCACTGACTCACAAGTGGGTGCTGTGCCCAGGTCCCCTGTCCAAATCCTGGCCGGGCAGAAGCCAGGACTGCCCATTGCTCGTGATATGAATTCAGTTTTGGGGAGGTTAAATACAAATGAGATGCCAGGGAGGGAATGGCTTCTAACTGTAAATATTTTTGTCCTAGAGGAGCCCTGCCCAGTCTGACTGCTGCCCAGTGCTGCTCCCTGACTGCACGCTCTCTTGGTGAGCCTCTGTCCTGCTGGCCGTGCCTTTTCTGTCCCCGTGCCGCTCCTTGCCCGTCTTTACCCTCCCGAGCACGTGGCGTGGTCGCTTCCTGTCTCCCGGTCCTGGTTTCCCTTTTTGTCCCTGTGTCCCTGCGTCCTTGCTGTGTGTTTGGGACTCCGTCTTTTTGTCTGTCCTTCTCCGTGCCTCACTCGTGTTCCCGTTCTGTTCCCTGTGGCTCTGTGGTGCTCCCCGTGCCATTGTTTCCCCCGGGATCCTTGTGTCCCGTTCGCTGCCCCTGTTCTTTTTTAATCCCTCTCTCGTGCTGCCCATCTAGCATCCCTTTTTTGTGGTTTTGTTTTCTATTTTTTTTTCCTCCATTTCATCCTGCACCCCGATCTTCATTTTCTTTCCTGTGTCCTCTCTGCTGCCACTCTCTGCCTCGTGTCCTCTGTGTCTGCGGGGCCGGGGAGGAACTTCAGCCCTCCTGGGGGCTGCCCCCCCGCCCTTTTCCTTGTGCCAGCAGGGTCCCTTTTTGGGGGCATGGACCCGTGGGAAGGGTTCCCATCAAGGGCCGTGCTGCCGTCCAGGGCAGCTGGAGCGGTTCTGTGCCTTCATTTTGGGGGTGAGGAAAGAAGGCTGAGGGGGGGACGGGGTGGAGACTCGGGGGGCTCCGATGTGTTTCGGGGCAGCCCGAGGTCCCCGGCAGAGGGAGCCACGCTGCGGCGCAGGGGCAGGGGAGTGGGGAATGGGGGGGGGGGGGGGGGCCGTGCTGGGTGCCCTCCCCCAGAGGGACCCACGGGTGCCAGGACATTCCCAGGGAGGGGTGGCCGTAGAATACATGAAAAATAGCAATATAAAAAAAAGACCTAAATCTCGTTGAAAAGAAGTATTTGATTGGTTTTTATTTGGTTAGAGGCAGGGGTTTTATATAGGTTATATAAGTCTAAAATATACGGAATGCAATAGAAAAAGAAATTTTAAAAGTATTTGTATAAATATAAAATATAAACACAGAAGTTACAAATCTCTATAAAATACAGAGTCTATAATATAAATAAAGCAAATATTATCAAAATACATAATGTCTAAATATAAGTTGTAAAAGATGAAACTAGAAATATAAAAAGATTTAACTATGGTTTAAAATAAATGTTTTATTGGTTTTTAATTGGTTAGGGGCAGGGTGTTGAAGAAATAATATAAGCAACAGATAAATATCCAAATAAAATAAGGACAAATGGTATAAGCCATAGATAAATCTACAAATGTACAATAAAATACAGACATGAAATTAGAAATGCATCTATAAATATATGTGAGTATAAATCTATATAGAATCAGAAAAGTATTTATGTAGTATTTATGTAGTATTTAATACAATTAATATTGAATCTATTCTTATAGTATAATATATACGTAATATAAATGTACAAATTACAGATATAAATATGAAAAATGCAAGTAGAAAAATATATTTGAATATAGTATAAAACAAAGTGGTTTGTTGGTTTCCATATGGTTAGAAGCACAGCTTTTTAATGAATGATATTAAACATAAAAGCATACAAATATGTTAAATATCAAGATATAGATATACGTAAAATAAATAGTAGTAGTAGAAAGATATATAATAAAAAGTAAAAACAAAGTCTTGTCTATATTTTGCACCATATTAGAATATAAATTAAATTGAATATATAAAGATATGTGTAGACTATGAATAGATATATAAAATAAATAATAGCAAATAGATACATGTATATATATATCTCAATATATATATATCTAAAGGGTTTTGTTTGTTTTCATTTCATTAGAGGAAGGCATTCTTTAGTTTCGGCTGGGGTTTATTTTGGTGCATTCATTCAGGGGGATTTCCCAAAGGGATGGATCTCGTTGTTTCATCCCCCCCCCCAATCCCTTGTCTGTCTGTCTGTCTGTCTGTCCGTCCCCAAAGCGCCGCAGCCCCGGGCTGAGCTCGGCGGCAGTGCTGCCGCCTTGTGGGCACAGCGCGGTACTGCAGCCGTCGCCTGTCTGGGATGCAGCCCCACAGCGAGCAGTCCGGAGCAGAAGTGTGAGAGCTGGGATCCTTTGACTTCTGCAGGGGGACTTCATTTTCTTTTCCTCTTCTTCTCTTCCAGGACCGGAGAAACGGTTCCACTCCTCCCATCTTTGCCAAAAGCTGTGGTGTTTGAGGAGCCAGAGCCAAGGTGCCTTCAGCACCAGGGCTCTGCACTGGAGGGCTCCCGGTCCTGACCGCGCAGGGTTCCCCTTTTCCTCCCCGCTGGGATGAAGTGTCTATGGAATCTGGGATCTGGGTGAAACTGCGGCTCTGCTGGTATCCAGGGACGTGAGGTTCCGGGAGACTGCGTTTCCCTGTGGCTTTCCAGGTCGGCAGGAGCCGGAGGAAATGGGGTGCCAGAGCCGTGCCCCATCAGGCCGTGTTTGCCTCTGAGGAACAGAGAGTCCGGGCTGAGGTGAGATTGCCGAGAGTGCTTGGATGGATGAGCTGTGCGGGGAACGGGGAGCTCGGAATCGCAGCTGCTGCTGGATCCATTGCCTTAGGTCTGCTCCGTCTGTGTCTGTGCCAAGTGGGATTTGTGCTGGGGAGAGAGGTGCTGTGGGGAGCCAAAGGTGGAGTAAATCCTCTGTGGGGATGGGCAGCGAAGGACTGAGTAGCAGGGAAAGGAGAGGATTTCTAAAGGATACGACTGTTTCTGCCAAGAGCGGGGTGGAGCAGCGATGGGGGTGGTTGGGTTTGGCCTGGGCTGTGTTATTCTTGGTGCCATTTTAAAATTCTGTCGTGTGATTTACTGTCCGGGAGCTTTCGAACGAGAGCTGACAGAAATGTAGGTTAAGCCTTGGAAGTTGGGTCCATTGACTGCAGCAGCTCGCCGAGGCTGGAGGACTGGGGTGATGGCTGCTCCCAGGAAAGGTCACTTATTTATTGATGCTGTGTCACATTTCCCTCAGCCCGGAATGGCTGTGAGTTTGTGCTCTTCTCAGTGGGGGATTGGAGAAGGTTTTGGCTGTAATTAGAAGTGGGAGAAAAATCCTGCTAAATAAAAGTCTCCCCTCTGTCCCCCCTAAGTTATCCCAGTTTGTCCCAGCTTGGAGCTGCGCAGAAGTCAGGCAGGGGAAATGACATCAGGGATACAGCTGTCAGTTCCAAGGCAGAGAGAGAAGATGTAGCAGCCAAGGGCAGGGGAGGGGAAAGGTTTCAGAAAGCATTTCTGTGGTGTAATGAATGCCAATTTCTGCTTGCCCAGGGAGAAGAGGACGAACTCCCAGCCATTCAGGCCTGACAGTCCCCTGCAGCGAGAGCATACACTGTATGAGTTCAGGGTCGAAGACAAGGCTGAGGGAAAATCCAGGGTATTTGTAAGGGATGATGAGAGGTGGGTCCAGGGTGAGAATCCAGTGGGTAAAGGGAAAAGTGGTGTAAGGGAGGAGTAATACAGGGCAGGGGCCGATAAGGTAGGATGGGTGGAACAGTGCAGTGAACATAAACCAGTGGGGGGGGGGGGGCGGGGGGTACAAGGATACAAGAACTTTCCAGAGCTGGGAGGAGACAAGGGATGACATAACTGGGAATAGAGGCAACCAATGGGAAATGAGGGTTATAAAGCTTTACCTTAAAGCTTTGCCATAAAGAATTTTTAAAACCTTTGACAACCTTCTTAGGAGCTATTCTAAACTTAAACAGATGCCCTCCAAGGTCTGGGGCCATGGGCCAACTCCTCACCCAAAACACTGGTCTGGCTTGGCATGTCAGTCAGTCCGATTCCTACACTGGGCCTCTGCATGATATTCGCCCAGAAGCTGCCTTTCAAGGACTGAAGTGGAACAAAAAGTATAAAAGAAATGTCATTCCCAGAGGGAAAATAGTTTCATTTCTCTTGTGTCTGCTTTTTTTTTTTTTTTTTTTTTTTTTTTTTGCAGTTACCTCAAAATTCCCGGATCCAGAACAGCTACTCTGAGTTTTGGTAGAGATTCCAAAGCAGGATACAGTAGGTTTCAAAGTACACCTTGGAAAATCAATCGTTTGTCTGCAGCATGCAGCAGGTAGGTGTGATGTCTGTAACTGGTCTTAGTTGACGCAGAGGTACTTGGAAAAAAATGTTTAATCTTTCATCTCTCCCCACCTGCATTCTTCCTAAGTGTACTTTTTATTCAGCAGGACTCGGATGAGTGAGAGAGAGAGAGAGAGAAAGGAACTCTCTTCACATCAGCGTCAAAGGAAAAAGTGTTCAGCGACTTACAGTCCTAGTGACTGTTCTGTGTAAAAGCAGGATTGTTTTTCCATCAGACCTTGCGTGCCGTACCAGTCTGTGGGTTAACAGGTGTCTAAGAAAGGTCAAAAGGGAATAACTCCATGTCGTTCACTTGTGTGAATCTTGGTGGGGAGCAGAGCCGAGAGTGAACTGCAGTGAGGGGGAGGTTACTGAAGCCCCAGTTTGTTTCCAGTGAGCGTGGTGTTGTGGTGTTCAAAGTTACAGGTGCCTGCTGGCCTGGAGCTGGATACTTCTGCCTCTGCTTTCTTTGGGGGTTGATGATTCCTTATGTTTATGTTGGTGTGCCAGGCAAATTGTTAAAGGTATTTCCATCAGACCTGGTTTGAATGTGTTACCCCTTCATTTAATTAAAAGAAAAAAAGCCCCGCTCCATCACCGCTGCTGTGATGTGTGACAAAAGCCCATCTTCCCTCCACTGGGAACAGGTGAGAGATGGAACTAAACCCCAAAGGATTTTCTGCTCACTGATGGCACGTGAGTTTTCTTGGGAATTCTCTGCCAAATCTGGTGAATTGTTTTTGAATGTGGCCATGAGGGGAGTTGAACGTGCCCGTCCAGATCTGCAAACATGCAGTGCCAGAAGGAGAAGCCTTGAAATGTAAACCGGGATTTATTCACCTGACTCGCAGGTGTGTGTGCTGTGCCCAGGTCCCCTGTCCAAATCCTGGGCGGGGAGAAGCCAGGACTGCACATTCCTTGTGATAGGAATTCAGGTTTTTCTGGGGGGGGTCGGGGTGGGGGTTAAATACAAATGAGATGCCAGGGAGGGAATGGCTCCTACGTGTAAATATATTTGCCCAAAAGGAGCCCTGCCCAGTCTGACTGCTGCCCAGTGCTGCTCCCTGACTGTGCCCTCTCTTGGTGAGCCTCTGTCCCGCTGGCCGTGTTTTTGTTTTCTGGTTTTGTTTCTTTTTGTTTGTTTGTTTTTTTGTTTTGTTTTTTTTTTTTTATTTCATCCTGCACCCCAATCTTCATTTTCTTCCCGTGTCGTCTCTGCTGCCACTCTCCCTTTCTGCCTCGTGTCCTCTGTGTCTGGTTTATAATGTGTAGACTATATGGATATATGAATTCCACGTAAGTATGCCAAATATAAATAGAAAAATGAATTGAAATATAGTTTTAAAATAAAGGGGTTTTAATTTTCTGTTTTGTTAGAGGCCGGGCTTTTCCATAAAGGATATAAAAATGTGAAGATATAGAATATATAAATGTGTGTGTGTGTGTGTATACCAATATACATTAAATTCAATATCCAAAAATAGGTATTGATTATGAATATAAATTAATTATTAACAAACATATATTTTTATATATATATATATATCTATATCTAATGGGTTTGGGGTTTTTTTAATTTGTTCATGGCAGGGATTTTTTAGTTTGGGTCGGGGTTTTTTTGGGGGCATTCGTTTAGTAGGATTTTTTAAAGGGAGGGACCTCGATGTTTTTTGGCCCCTTGTCTGTGTGTGTGTGTGTGTCTGTCTCTCTGTCTGTGTGTGTGTCTGTCTCTCTGTCTGTGTGTGTGTCTGTCTCTCTGTCTGTGTGTCTGTGTCTCTCTGTCTGTGTCCCCCGTGTCCTCAAAGAGCCGCAGCCCCGGGCTGAGCTCGGCCGCAGTGCTGCCGCCTTGTGGGAAGAGATCGGTACTGCAGCCGTGCCCGGAGCCGGAGCCCGGGCAGTGCTGCCGCCTTGTGGACACATCGCGGTACTGCAGCCGTGCCCCGAACCGGCGACGGGCTCCTCCTCGGCGCTGCTGCGGGAGGGCGGTGGGGGCGTGTGACCTTCTCAAGATGGCGGATGGCCCAACGTGACGATGCCGTTCCACTGGAACTGATGCGGCGCTCGGGACGGCGGACGCAATAGGGCCCCGGCAGAGATACGCTGGGGGGTGTGTGTGTGTGTGTGGGGGGGGTGTGTGTGTGTCCTTCTTTTCCCGCCCTTTTTTTTTGCCGTCCTATGTAGAAGGTCGGGTGAGCGATGGCCAGGTCGCCATCTTGGGAGTGGCACGCTGCAATTTCCGCCCTTCCTGGCGCCAAATTTGGTCCTGGCAGAAGCCACTTCCGGTGGCGTTGCCACCGTTGTCGTGGTAACTGTAAAGCCCCAGATAATGGTGTCTGTTGAAGTCGCCTGCCTGAATCCGACCCCCGACGCCGAGCGCGCGCTCTCCCGCCGCCTGTCCCACGAGCCATTTCCAGCACCGCTGACCAGTCCGCGCCCGTCCGCGCCGCGTAAAAGGCGACGGAAAATCGCGCCGAGAACGCGGGATCGGTTTCGGGGCCGGATTCAGGCAGGCGAGTTCAATAGTCGCCAATGTAGGGGGCCTTCTTTTTTGCCTCCCGAAACAAAGATGGCGGAGGCACCAGAAATGGCTTCTGCCAGTATCAAAGATGGCGGCAGGGGAGGGCGGAAATTGCGTCTCGACCTTCCCAAGATGGCGACTCAACCGTCACTCGCCCGACCTTCTACATAGGGCGGCAAAAAAGGGGCGGGGAAAAAGAGGACCCCTCACGGGGTGTCTACTGCATTGCCTGCCCGCGACGCCGACGCCGATCCCCCCCCCCGGCGCGATTTTGCGCGGCGTTTCCCATCGTGCCCACACGGGCTGTGGGCTCAGCGGCGCCGCGGACGCGCGGGAGCGCCGGCGGGCGCCGACAGGCAGCGGCGAGTCCGCCCCTCTCTCTCTGCCGGGGTTCTTCCACGGCCGCCGTCGCGGCGAGCGACTCCCGTCCCGCCGCGCTACGTCTCCGCGCCGCCCGGGTCCGCTCCCGCCCGGGGAACGCATCGACGAAGGAAGAACGGTCGCCCAGCTCCCGGAGCCATCGCCCTACCCGCAGCCGGGAGCAGCCCGCAGGAGGAGGCACCTGCTCTCTCTGCCGGAGAGGTGAGAGGGGCGGAAGGACGGGGCGGCGTGGGAGAGCGGGCACGGGAGAATTCCCAGGCACAATTCCAGCTCCCCACCCTTGCAGCTGGCAGCAGCCCGGTGTCCTCTGCGTGTGGCGGCAGCTGCAGCGCTGGTTTGGAGCAAGCTTCCATGGCATTTTGTTGCAAAGGTGCCCCTTCCAGCCGGGTGCCCCGGCTGGGTTCCCTGGCTGGGAGAGCCCTTGAAGAAGCCAAAGGGAGCAGCTGCTGAGAATTCCGAGCCCGCTGTTCCTGTGATTCTGGATACAGTGTTTCAGTAGTGTGTGCTTCTATCCTATGTGCTGCTAGATGTACTTTGGAACAAGTTGACTCTTGCATCCCTCCCCACCTGCATTCTTCCTAGGTGTACGTTTTATTCAGCAGCATTCAGATGAGAGAGAGGAGCTCTGTTCCCATCAGCATAAAAGGAAAAAGTGTGCTCTCACAGACCTAAGTTGTTTGGTCAAAAAATTCTTACTTTGCTTTGGTCCAAAACATGTTATTACTGTGTGCAAGCTCATGGGGAAGATTTTATTCAACAGCTCTCAGTGGGACATGAAAGCTCCACTTTCCCTTTTCTTGAACAGCCTGAGACCCAATATTACTTGATATCAATTTTATTACAGGCGTTTGGAACTTTTTGAAGAGCCAGAAGGATTGTTTGTGCATACGTGTGTCACTAATATCCCTCCTCTCTCCAATGCAGGATGGGGGGGAAAAGGGCTGCAGAGCTTCCTACAAGGGGCTGTAAGTGCAAATAAAGAGGAGCCAGAGGTTTAGTTGATATGAATCACTGTTTCTGAAAAGAGCCTGATGGATTTGCTGATACCAAAACCAGTAGGAATAGGAGACTGAACTCGGGCATGGGGATGGTCTCGTTGGCTTTAAAAAGCTTTAATGGCTTTAAAGGGCATTTCTATCAGACCTGGTTTATTTTTATTACCTTTCATTACATTTTAGAATAAAAAAGCCCCGCTCCATCGCTGCGGCTGTGATGTGTGACTAAAGCCCATCTTCCCTCCACTGGGAACAGGTGAGAGATGGAACTAAACCCCAAAGGATTTTCTGCTCACTGATGGCACGTGAGTTTTCTTGGGAATTCTCTGCCAAATGTGGTCACTTGTTCTTGAATGTGGCCATGAGGGGAGTTGAACGTGCCAGCCCAGATCTGCAAACATGCAGTGCCAGAAGGAGAACCCTTGAAGTGTCACCTGGGATGTGTTCCACTGACTCACAAGTGGGTGCTGTGCCCAGGTCCCCTGTCCAAATCCTGGCCGGGCAGAAGCCAGGACTGCCCATTGCTCGTGATATGAATTCAGTTTTGGGGAGGTTAAATACAAATGAGATGCCAGGGAGGGAATGGCTTCTAACTGTAAATATTTTTGTCCTAGAGGAGCCCTGCCCAGTCTGACTGCTGCCCAGTGCTGCTCCCTGACTGCACGCTCTCTTGGTGAGCCTCTGTCCTGCTGGCCGTGCCTTTTCTGTCCCCGTGCCGCTCCTTGCCCGTCTTTACCCTCCCGAGCACGTGGCGTGGTCGCTTCCTGTCTCCCGGTCCTGGTTTCCCTTTTTGTCCCTGTGTCCCTGCGTCCTTGCTGTGTGTTTGGGACTCCGTCTTTTTGTCTGTCCTTCTCCGTGCCTCACTCGTGTTCCCGTTCTGTTCCCTGTGGCTCTGTGGTGCTCCCCGTGCCATTGTTTCCCCCGGGATCCTTGTGTCCCGTTCGCTGCCCCTGTTCTTTTTTAATCCCTCTCTCGTGCTGCCCATCTAGCATCCCTTTTTTGTGGTTTTGTTTTCTATTTTTTTTTCCTCCATTTCATCCTGCACCCCGATCTTCATTTTCTTTCCTGTGTCCTCTCTGCTGCCACTCTCTGCCTCGTGTCCTCTGTGTCTGCGGGGCCGGGGAGGAACTTCAGCCCTCCTGGGGGCTGCCCCCCCGCCCTTTTCCTTGTGCCAGCAGGGTCCCTTTTTGGGGGCATGGACCCGTGGGAAGGGTTCCCATCAAGGGCCGTGCTGCCGTCCAGGGCAGCTGGAGCGGTTCTGTGCCTTCATTTTGGGGGTGAGGAAAGAAGGCTGAGGGGGGGACGGGGTGGAGACTCGGGGGGCTCCGGTGTGTTTCGGGGCAGCCCGAGGTCCCCGGCAGAGGGAGCCACGCTGCGGCGCAGGGGCAGGGGAGTGGGGAATGGGGGGGGGGGGGGGGGCCGTGCTGGGTGCCCTCCCCCAGAGGGACCCACGGGTGCCAGGACATTCCCAGGGAGGGGTGGCCGTAGAATACATGAAAAATAGCAATATAAAAAAAAGACCTAAATCTCGTTGAAAAGAAGTATTTGATTGGTTTTTATTTGGTTAGAGGCAGGGGTTTTATATAGGTTATATAAGTCTAAAATATACGGAATGCAATAGAAAAAGAAATTTTAAAAGTATTTGTATAAATATAAAATATAAACACAGAAGTTACACATCTCTATAAAATACAGAGTCTATAATATAAATAAAGCAAATATTATCAAAATACATAATGTCTAAATATAAGTTGTAAAAGATGAAACTAGAAATATAAAAAGATTTAACTATGGTTTAAAATAAATGTTTTATTGGTTTTTAATTGGTTAGGGGCAGGGTGTTGAAGAAATAATATAAGCAACAGATAAATATCCAAATAAAATAAGGACAAATGGTATAAGCCATAGATAAATCTACAAATGTACAATAAAATACAGACATGAAATTAGAAATGCATCTATAAATATATGTAAGTATAAATCTATATAGAATCAGAAAAGTATTTATGTAGTATTTATGTAGTATTTAATACAATTAATATTGAATCTATTCTTATAGTATAATATATACGTAATATAAATGTACAAATTACAGATATAAATATGAAAAATGCAAGTAGAAAAATATATTTGAATATAGTATAAAACAAAGTGGTTTGTTGGTTTCCATATGGTTAGAAGCACAGCTTTTTAATGAATGATATTAAACATAAAAGCATACAAATATGTTAAATATCAAGATATAGATATACATAAAATAAATAGTAGTAGTAGAAAGATATATAATAAAAAGTAAAAACAAAGTCTTGTCTATATTTTGCACCATATTAGAATATAAATTAAATTGAATATATAAAGATATGTGTAGACTATGAATAGATATATAAAATAAATAATAGCAAATAGATACATGTATATATATATCTCAATATATATATATCTAAAGGGTTTTGTTTGTTTTCATTTCATTAGAGGAAGGCATTCTTTAGTTTCGGCTGGGGTTTATTTTGGTGCATTCATTTAGGGGGATTTCCGGAAGGGATGGATCTCGTTGTTTCATCATCCCCCCCCCCCATCCCTTGTCTGTCTGTCTGTCTGTCTGTCCGTCCGTCCCCAAAGCGCCGCAGCCCCGGGCTGAGCTCGGCGGCAGTGCTGCCGCCTTGTGGGCACAGCGCGGTACTGCAGCCGTCGCCTGTCTGGGATGCAGCCCCACAGCGAGCAGTCCGGAGCAGAAGTGTGAGAGCTGGGATCCTTTGACTTCTGCAGGGGGACTTCATTTTCTTTTCCTCTTCTTCTCTTCCAGGACCGGAGAAACGGTTCCACTCCTCCCATCTTTGCCAAAAGCTGTGGTGTTTGAGGAGCCAGAGCCAAGGTGCCTTCAGCACCAGGGCTCTGCACTGGAGGGCTCCCGGTCCTGACCGCGCAGGGTTCCCCTTTTCCTCCCCGCTGGGATGAAGTGTCTATGGAATCTGGGATCTGGGTGAAACTGCGGCTCTGCTGGTATCCAGGGACGTGAGGTTCCGGGAGACTGCGTTTCCCTGTGGCTTTCCAGGTCGGCAGGAGCCGGAGGAAATGGGGTGCCAGAGCCGTGCCCCATCAGGCCGTGTTTGCCTCTGAGGAACAGAGAGTCCGGGCTGTGGTGAGATTGCCGGGAGTGCTTGGATGGATGAGCTGTGCGGGGAACGGGGAGCTCGGAATCGCAGCTGCTGCTGGATCCATTGCCTTAGGTCTGCTCCGTCTGTGTCTGTGCCAAGTGGGATTTGTGCTGGGGAGAGAGGTGCTGTGGGGAGCCAAAGGTGGAGTAAATCCTCTGTGGGGATGGGCAGCGAAGGACTGAGTAGCAGGGAAAGGAGAGGATTTCTAAAGGATACGACTGTTTCTGCCAAGAGCGGGGTGGAGCAGCGATGGGGGTGGTTGGGTTTGGCCTGGGCTGTGTTATTCTTGGTGCCATTTTAAAATTCTGTCGTGTGATTTACTGTCCGGGAGCTTTCGAACGAGAGCTGACAGAAATGTAGGTTAAGCCTTGGAAGTTGGGTCCATTGACTGCAGCAGCTCGCCGAGGCTGGAGGACTGGGGTGATGGCTGCTCCCAGGAAAGGTCACTTATTTATTGATGCTGTGTCACATTTCCCTCAGCCCGGAATGGCTGTGAGTTTGTGCTCTTCTCAGTGGGGGATTGGAGAAGGTTTTGGCTGTAATTAGAAGTGGGAGAAAAATCCTGCTAAATAAAAGTCTCCCCTCTGTCCCCCCTAAGTTATCCCAGTTTGTCCCAGCTTGGAGCTGCGCAGAAGTCAGGCAGGGGAAATGACATCAGGGATACAGCTGTCAGTTCCAAGGCAGAGAGAGAAGATGTAGCAGCCAAGGGCAGGGGAGGGGAAAGGTTTCAGAAAGCATTTCTGTGGTGTAATGAATGCCAATTTCTGCTTGCCCAGGGAGAAGAGGACGAACTCCCAGCCATTCAGGCCTGACAGTCCCCTGCAGCGAGAGCATACACTGTATGAGTTCAGGGTCGAAGACAAGGCTGAGGGAAAATCCAGGGTATTTGTAAGGGATGATGAGAGGTGGGTCCAGGGTGAGAATCCAGTGGGTAAAGGGAAAAGTGGTGTAAGGGAGGAGTAATACAGGGCAGGGGCCGATAAGGTAGGATGGGTGGAACAGTGCAGTGAACATAAACCAGTGGGGGGGGGGGGGCGGGGGGTACAAGGATACAAGAACTTTCCAGAGCTGGGAGGAGACAAGGGATGACATAACTGGGAATAGAGGCAACCAATGGGAAATGAGGGTTATAAAGCTTTACCTTAAAGCTTTGCCATAAAGAATTTTTAAAACCTTTGACAACCTTCTTAGGAGCTATTCTAAACTTAAACAGATGCCCTCCAAGGTCTGGGGCCATGGGCCAACTCCTCACCCAAAACACTGGTCTGGCTTGGCATGTCAGTCAGTCCGATTCCTACACTGGGCCTCTGCATGATATTCGCCCAGAAGCTGCCTTTCAAGGACTGAAGTGGAACAAAAAGTATAAAAGAAATGTCATTCCCAGAGGGAAAATAGTTTCATTTCTCTTGTGTCTGCTTTTTTTTTTTTTTTTTTTTTTTTTTTTTTGCAGTTACCTCAAAATTCCCGGATCCAGAACAGCTACTCTGAGTTTTGGTAGAGATTCCAAAGCAGGATACAGTAGGTTTCAAAGTACACCTTGGAAAATCAATCGTTTGTCTGCAGCATGCAGCAGGTAGGTGTGATGTCTGTAACTGGTCTTAGTTGACGCAGAGGTACTTGGAAAAAAATGTTTAATCTTTCATCTCTCCCCACCTGCATTCTTCCTAAGTGTACTTTTTATTCAGCAGGACTCGGATGAGTGAGAGAGAGAGAGAGAGAAAGGAACTCTCTTCACATCAGCGTCAAAGGAAAAAGTGTTCAGCGACTTACAGTCCTAGTGACTGTTCTGTGTAAAAGCAGGATTGTTTTTCCATCAGACCTTGCGTGCCGTACCAGTCTGTGGGTTAACAGGTGTCTAAGAAAGGTCAAAAGGGAATAACTCCATGTCGTTCACTTGTGTGAATCTTGGTGGGGAGCAGAGCCGAGAGTGAACTGCAGTGAGGGGGAGGTTACTGAAGCCCCAGTTTGTTTCCAGTGAGCGTGGTGTTGTGGTGTTCAAAGTTACAGGTGCCTGCTGGCCTGGAGCTGGATACTTCTGCCTCTGCTTTCTTTGGGGGTTGATGATTCCTTATGTTTATGTTGGTGTGCCAGGCAAATTGTTAAAGGTATTTCCATCAGACCTGGTTTGAATGTGTTACCCCTTCATTTAATTAAAAGAAAAAAAGCCCCGCTCCATCACCGCTGCTGTGATGTGTGACAAAAGCCCATCTTCCCTCCACTGGGAACAGGTGAGAGATGGAACTAAACCCCAAAGGATTTTCTGCTCACTGATGGCACGTGAGTTTTCTTGGGAATTCTCTGCCAAATCTGGTGAATTGTTTTTGAATGTGGCCATGAGGGGAGTTGAACGTGCCCGTCCAGATCTGCAAACATGCAGTGCCAGAAGGAGAAGCCTTGAAATGTAAACCGGGATTTATTCACCTGACTCGCAGGTGTGTGTGCTGTGCCCAGGTCCCCTGTCCAAATCCTGGGCGGGGAGAAGCCAGGACTGCACATTCCTTGTGATAGGAATTCAGGTTTTTCTGGGGGGGGTCGGGGTGGGGGTTAAATACAAATGAGATGCCAGGGAGGGAATGGCTCCTACGTGTAAATATATTTGCCCAAAAGGAGCCCTGCCCAGTCTGACTGCTGCCCAGTGCTGCTCCCTGACTGTGCCCTCTCTTGGTGAGCCTCTGTCCCGCTGGCCGTGTTTTTGTTTTCTGGTTTTGTTTCTTTTTGTTTGTTTGTTTTTTTGTTTTGTTTTTTTTTTTTTATTTCATCCTGCACCCCAATCTTCATTTTCTTCCCGTGTCGTCTCTGCTGCCACTCTCCCTTTCTGCCTCGTGTCCTCTGTGTCTGGTTTATAATGTGTAGACTATATGGATATATGAATTCCACGTAAGTATGCCAAATATAAATAGAAAAATGAATTGAAATATAGTTTTAAAATAAAGGGGTTTTAATTTTCTGTTTTGTTAGAGGCCGGGCTTTTCCATAAAGGATATAAAAATGTGAAGATATAGAATATATAAATGTGTGTGTGTGTGTGTATACCAATATACATTAAATTCAATATCCAAAAATAGGTATTGATTATGAATATAAATTAATTATTAACAAACATATATTTTTATATATATATATATATCTATATCTAATGGGTTTGGGGTTTTTTTAATTTGTTCATGGCAGGGATTTTTTAGTTTGGGTCGGGGTTTTTTTGGGGGCATTCGTTTAGTAGGATTTTTTAAAGGGAGGGACCTCGATGTTTTTTGGCCCCTTGTCTGTGTGTGTGTGTGTGTCTGTCTCTCTGTCTGTGTGTGTGTCTGTCTCTCTGTCTGTGTGTGTGTCTGTCTCTCTGTCTGTGTCCCCCGTGTCCTCAAAGAGCCGCAGCCCCGGGCTGAGCTCGGCCGCAGTGCTGCCGCCTTGTGGGAAGAGATCGGTACTGCAGCCGTGCCCGGAGCCGGAGCCCGGGCAGTGCTGCCGCCTTGTGGACACATCGCGGTACTGCAGCCGTGCCCCGAACCGGCGACGGGCTCCTCCTCGGCGCTGCTGCGGGAGGGCGGTGGGTTCGTGTGACCTTCTCAAGATGGCGGATGGCCCAACGTGACGATGCCGTTCCACTGGAACTGATGCGGCGCTCGGGACGGCGGACGCAATAGGGCCCCGGCAGAGATACGCTGGGGGGTGTGTGTGTGTGTGGGGGGGGGGTGTGTGTGTGTCCTTCTTTTCCCGCCCTTTTTTTTTGCCGTCCTATGTAGAAGGTCGGGTGAGCGATGGCCAGGTCGCCATCTTGGGAGTGGCACGCTGCAATTTCCGCCCTTCCTGGCGCCAAATTTGGTCCTGGCAGAAGCCACTTCCGGTGGCGTTGCCACCGTTGTCGTGGTAACTGTAAAGCCCCAGATAATGGTGTCTGTTGAAGTCGCCTGCCTGAATCCGACCCCCGACGCCGAGCGCGCGCTCTCCCGCCGCCTGTCCCACGAGCCATTTCCAGCACCGCTGACCAGTCCGCGCCCGTCCGCGCCGCGTAAAAGGCGACGGAAAATCGCGCCGAGAACGCGGGATCGGTTTCGGGGCCGGATTCAGGCAGGCGAGTTCAATAGTCGCCAATGTAGGGGGCCTTCTTTTTTGCCTCCCGAAACAAAGATGGCGGAGGCACCGGAAATGGCTTCTGCCAGTATCAAAGATGGCGGCAGGGGAGGGCGGAAATTGCGTCTCGACCTTCCCAAGATGGCGACTCAACCGTCACTCGCCCGACCTTCTACATAGGGCGGCAAAAAAGGGGCGGGGAAAAAGAGGACCCCTCACGGGGTGTCTACTGCATTGCCTGCCCGCGACGCCGACGCCGATCCCCCCCCCCGGCGCGATTTTGCGCGGCGTTTCCCATCGTGCCCACACGGGCTGTGGGCTCAGCGGCGCCGCGGACGCGCGGGAGCGCCGGCGGGCGCCGACAGGCAGCGGCGAGTCCGCCCCTCTCTCTCTGCCGGGGTTCTTCCACGGCCGCCGTCGCGGCGAGCGACTCCCGTCCCGCCGCGCTACGTCTCCGCGCCGCCCGGGTCCGCTCCCGCCCGGGGAACGCATCGACGAAGGAAGAACGGTCGCCCAGCTCCCGGAGCCATCGCCCTACCCGCAGCCGGGAGCAGCCCGCAGGAGGAGGCACCTGCTCTCTCTGCCGGAGAGGTGAGAGGGGCGGAAGGACGGGGCGGCGTGGGAGAGCGGGCACGGGAGAATTCCCAGGCACAATTCCAGCTCCCCACCCTTGCAGCTGGCAGCAGCCCGGTGTCCTCTGCGTGTGGCGGCAGCTGCAGCGCTGGTTTGGAGCAAGCTTCCATGGCATTTTGTTGCAAAGGTGCCCCTTCCAGCCGGGTGCCCCGGCTGGGTTCCCTGGCTGGGAGAGCCCTTGAAGTAGCCAAAGGGAGCAGCTGCTGAGAATTCCGAGCCCGCTGTTCCTGTGATTCTGGATACAGTGTTTCAGTAGTGTGTGCTTCTATCCTATGTGCTGCTAGATGTACTTTGGAACAAGTTGACTCTTGCATCCCTCCCCACCTGCATTCTTCCTAGGTGTACGTTTTATTCAGCAGCATTCAGATGAGAGAGAGGAGCTCTGTTCCCATCAGCATAAAAGGAAAAAGTGTGCTCTCACAGACCTAAGTTGTTTGGTCAAAAAATTCTTACTTTGCTTTGGTCCAAAACATGTTATTACTGTGTGCAAGCTCATGGGGAAGATTTTATTCAACAGCTCTCAGTGGGACATGAAAGCTCCACTTTCCCTTTTCTTGAACAGCCTGAGACCCAATATTACTTGATATCAATTTTATTACAGGCGTTTGGAACTTTTTGAAGAGCCAGAAGGATTGTTTGTGCATACGTGTGTCACTAATATCCCTCCTCTCTCCAATGCAGGATGGGGGGGAAAAGGGCTGCAGAGCTTCCTACAAGGGGCTGTAAGTGCAAATAAAGAGGAGCCAGAGGTTTAGTTGATATGAATCACTGTTTCTGAAAAGAGCCTGATGGATTTGCTGATACCAAAACCAGTAGGAATAGGAGACTGAACTCGGGCATGGGGATGGTCTCGTTGGCTTTAAAAAGCTTTAATGGCTTTAAAGGGCATTTCTATCAGACCTGGTTTATTTTTATTACCTTTCATTACATTTTAGAATAAAAAAGCCCCGCTCCATCGCTGCGGCTGTGATGTGTGACTAAAGCCCATCTTCCCTCCACTGGGAACAGGTGAGAGATGGAACTAAACCCCAAAGGATTTTCTGCTCACTGATGGCACGTGAGTTTTCTTGGGAATTCTCTGCCAAATGTGGTCACTTGTTCTTGAATGTGGCCATGAGGGGAGTTGAACGTGCCAGCCCAGATCTGCAAACATGCAGTGCCAGAAGGAGAACCCTTGAAGTGTCACCTGGGATGTGTTCCACTGACTCACAAGTGGGTGCTGTGCCCAGGTCCCCTGTCCAAATCCTGGCCGGGCAGAAGCCAGGACTGCCCATTGCTCGTGATATGAATTCAGTTTTGGGGAGGTTAAATACAAATGAGATGCCAGGGAGGGAATGGCTTCTAACTGTAAATATTTTTGTCCTAGAGGAGCCCTGCCCAGTCTGACTGCTGCCCAGTGCTGCTCCCTGACTGCACGCTCTCTTGGTGAGCCTCTGTCCTGCTGGCCGTGCCTTTTCTGTCCCCGTGCCGCTCCTTGCCCGTCTTTACCCTCCCGAGCACGTGGCGTGGTCGCTTCCTGTCTCCCGGTCCTGGTTTCCCTTTTTGTCCCTGTGTCCCTGCGTCCTTGCTGTGTGTTTGGGACTCCGTCTTTTTGTCTGTCCTTCTCCGTGCCTCACTCGTGTTCCCGTTCTGTTCCCTGTGGCTCTGTGGTGCTCCCCGTGCCATTGTTTCCCCCGGGATCCTTGTGTCCCGTTCGCTGCCCCTGTTCTTTTTTAATCCCTCTCTCGTGCTGCCCATCTAGCATCCCTTTTTTGTGGTTTTGTTTTCTATTTTTTTTTCCTCCATTTCATCCTGCACCCCGATCTTCATTTTCTTTCCTGTGTCCTCTCTGCTGCCACTCTCTGCCTCGTGTCCTCTGTGTCTGCGGGGCCGGGGAGGAACTTCAGCCCTCCTGGGGGCTGCCCCCCCGCCCTTTTCCTTGTGCCAGCAGGGTCCCTTTTTGGGGGCATGGACCCGTGGGAAGGGTTCCCATCAAGGGCCGTGCTGCCGTCCAGGGCAGCTGGAGCGGTTCTGTGCCTTCATTTTGGGGGTGAGGAAAGAAGGCTGAGGGGGGGACGGGGTGGAGACTCGGGGGGCTCCGATGTGTTTCGGGGCAGCCCGAGGTCCCCGGCAGAGGGAGCCACGCTGCGGCGCAGGGGCAGGGGAGTGGGGAATGGGGGGGGGGGGGGGGGGCCGTGCTGGGTGCCCTCCCCCAGAGGGACCCACGGGTGCCAGGACATTCCCAGGGAGGGGTGGCCGTAGAATACATGAAAAATAGCAATATAAAAAAAAGACCTAAATCTCGTTGAAAAGAAGTATTTGATTGGTTTTTATTTGGTTAGAGGCAGGGGTTTTATATAGGTTATATAAGTCTAAAATATACGGAATGCAATAGAAAAAGAAATTTTAAAAGTATTTGTATAAATATAAAATATAAACACAGAAGTTACACATCTCTATAAAATACAGAGTCTATAATATAAATAAAGCAAATATTATCAAAATACATAATGTCTAAATATAAGTTGTAAAAGATGAAACTAGAAATATAAAAAGATTTAACTATGGTTTAAAATAAATGTTTTATTGGTTTTTAATTGGTTAGGGGCAGGGTGTTGAAGAAATAATATAAGCAACAGATAAATATCCAAATAAAATAAGGACAAATGGTATAAGCCATAGATAAATCTAGAAATGTACAATAAAATACAGACATGAAATTAGAAATGCATCTATAAATATATGTAAGTATAAATCTATATAGAATCAGAAAAGTATTTATGTAGTATTTATGTAGTATTTAATACAATTAATATTGAATCTATTCTTATAGTATAATATATACGTAATATAAATGTACAAATTACAGATATAAATATGAAAAATGCAAGTAGAAAAATATATTTGAATATAGTATAAAACAAAGTGGTTTGTTGGTTTCCATATGGTTAGAAGCACAGCTTTTTAATGAATGATATTAAACATAAAAGCATACAAATATGTTAAATATCAAGATATAGATATACGTAAAATAAATAGTAGTAGTAGAAAGATATATAATAAAAAGTAAAAACAAAGTCTTGTCTATATTTTGCACCATATTAGAATATAAATTAAATTGAATATATAAAGATATGTGTAGACTATGAATAGATATATAAAATAAATAATAGCAAATAGATACATGTATATATATATCTCAATATATATATATATCTAAAGGGTTTTGTTTGTTTTCATTTCATTAGAGGAAGGCATTCTTTAGTTTCGGCTGGGGTTTATTTTGGTGCATTCATTTAGGGGGATTTCCGGAAGGGATGGATCTCGTTGTTTCATCATCCCCCCCCCATCCCTTGTCTGTCTGTCTGTCTGTCTGTCCGTCCGTCCCCAAAGCGCCGCAGCCCCGGGCTGAGCTCGGCGGCAGTGCTGCCGCCTTGTGGGCACAGCGCGGTACTGCAGCCGTCGCCTGTCTGGGATGCAGCCCCACAGCGAGCAGTCCGGAGCAGAAGTGTGAGAGCTGGGATCCTTTGACTTCTGCAGGGGGACTTCATTTTCTTTTCCTCTTCTTCTCTTCCAGGACCGGAGAAACGGTTCCACTCCTCCCATCTTTGCCAAAAGCTGTGGTGTTTGAGGAGCCAGAGCCAAGGTGCCTTCAGCACCAGGGCTCTGCACTGGAGGGCTCCCGGTCCTGACCGCGCAGGGTTCCCCTTTTCCTCCCCGCTGGGATGAAGTGTCTATGGAATCTGGGATCTGGGTGAAACTGCGGCTCTGCTGGTATCCAGGGACGTGAGGTTCCGGGAGACTGCGTTTCCCTGTGGCTTTCCAGGTCGGCAGGAGCCGGAGGAAATGGGGTGCCAGAGCCGTGCCCCATCAGGCCGTGTTTGCCTCTGAGGAACAGAGAGTCCGGGCTGAGGTGAGATTGCCGGGAGTGCTTGGATGGATGAGCTGTGCGGGGAACGGGGAGCTCGGAATCGCAGCTGCTGCTGGATCCATTGCCTTAGGTCTGCTCCGTCTGTGTCTGTGCCAAGTGGGATTTGTGCTGGGGAGAGAGGTGCTGTGGGGAGCCAAAGGTGGAGTAAATCCTCTGTGGGGATGGGCAGCGAAGGACTGAGTAGCAGGGAAAGGAGAGGATTTCTAAAGGATACGACTGTTTCTGCCAAGAGCGGGGTGGAGCAGCGATGGGGGTGGTTGGGTTTGGCCTGGGCTGTGTTATTCTTGGTGCCATTTTAAAATTCTGTCGTGTGATTTACTGTCCGGGAGCTTTCGAACGAGAGCTGACAGAAATGTAGGTTAAGCCTTGGAAGTTGGGTCCATTGACTGCAGCAGCTCGCCGAGGCTGGAGGACTGGGGTGATGGCTGCTCCCAGGAAAGGTCACTTATTTATTGATGCTGTGTCACATTTCCCTCAGCCCGGAATGGCTGTGAGTTTGTGCTCTTCTCAGTGGGGGATTGGAGAAGGTTTTGGCTGTAATTAGAAGTGGGAGAAAAATCCTGCTAAATAAAAGTCTCCCCTCTGTCCCCCCTAAGTTATCCCAGTTTGTCCCAGCTTGGAGCTGCGCAGAAGTCAGGCAGGGGAAATGACATCAGGGATACAGCTGTCAGTTCCAAGGCAGAGAGAGAAGATGTAGCAGCCAAGGGCAGGGGAGGGGAAAGGTTTCAGAAAGCATTTCTGTGGTGTAATGAATGCCAATTTCTGCTTGCCCAGGGAGAAGAGGACGAACTCCCAGCCATTCAGGCCTGACAGTCCCCTGCAGCGAGAGCATACACTGTATGAGTTCAGGGTCGAAGACAAGGCTGAGGGAAAATCCAGGGTATTTGTAAGGGATGATGAGAGGTGGGTCCAGGGTGAGAATCCAGTGGGTAAAGGGAAAAGTGGTGTAAGGGAGGAGTAATACAGGGCAGGGGCCGATAAGGTAGGATGGGTGGAACAGTGCAGTGAACATAAACCAGTGGGGGGGGGGGGGGGGGGGTACAAGGATACAAGAACTTTCCAGAGCTGGGAGGAGACAAGGGATGACATAACTGGGAATAGAGGCAACCAATGGGAAATGAGGGTTATAAAGCTTTACCTTAAAGCTTTGCCATAAAGAATTTTTAAAACCTTTGACAACCTTCTTAGGAGCTATTCTAAACTTAAACAGATGCCCTCCAAGGTCTGGGGCCATGGGCCAACTCCTCACCCAAAACACTGGTCTGGCTTGGCATGTCAGTCAGTCCGATTCCTACACTGGGCCTCTGCATGATATTCGCCCAGAAGCTGCCTTTCAAGGACTGAAGTGGAACAAAAAGTATAAAAGAAATGTCATTCCCAGAGGGAAAATAGTTTCATTTCTCTTGTGTCTGCTTTTTTTTTTTTTTTTTTTTTTTTTTTTTGCAGTTACCTCAAAATTCCCGGATCCAGAACAGCTACTCTGAGTTTTGGTAGAGATTCCAAAGCAGGATACAGTAGGTTTCAAAGTACACCTTGGAAAATCAATCGTTTGTCTGCAGCATGCAGCAGGTAGGTGTGATGTCTGTAACTGGTCTTAGTTGACGCAGAGGTACTTGGAAAAAAATGTTTAATCTTTCATCTCTCCCCACCTGCATTCTTCCTAAGTGTACTTTTTATTCAGCAGGACTCGGATGAGTGAGAGAGAGAGAGAGAGAAAGGAACTCTCTTCACATCAGCGTCAAAGGAAAAAGTGTTCAGCGACTTACAGTCCTAGTGACTGTTCTGTGTAAAAGCAGGATTGTTTTTCCATCAGACCTTGCGTGCCGTACCAGTCTGTGGGTTAACAGGTGTCTAAGAAAGGTCAAAAGGGAATAACTCCATGTCGTTCACTTGTGTGAATCTTGGTGGGGAGCAGAGCCGAGAGTGAACTGCAGTGAGGGGGAGGTTACTGAAGCCCCAGTTTGTTTCCAGTGAGCGTGGTGTTGTGGTGTTCAAAGTTACAGGTGCCTGCTGGCCTGGAGCTGGATACTTCTGCCTCTGCTTTCTTTGGGGGTTGATGATTCCTTATGTTTATGTTGGTGTGCCAGGCAAATTGTTAAAGGTATTTCCATCAGACCTGGTTTGAATGTGTTACCCCTTCATTTAATTAAAAGAAAAAAAGCCCCGCTCCATCACCGCTGCTGTGATGTGTGACAAAAGCCCATCTTCCCTCCACTGGGAACAGGTGAGAGATGGAACTAAACCCCAAAGGATTTTCTGCTCACTGATGGCACGTGAGTTTTCTTGGGAATTCTCTGCCAAATCTGGTGAATTGTTTTTGAATGTGGCCATGAGGGGAGTTGAACGTGCCCGTCCAGATCTGCAAACATGCAGTGCCAGAAGGAGAAGCCTTGAAATGTAAACCGGGATTTATTCACCTGACTCGCAGGTGTGTGTGCTGTGCCCAGGTCCCCTGTCCAAATCCTGGGCGGGGAGAAGCCAGGACTGCACATTCCTTGTGATAGGAATTCAGGTTTTTCTGGGGGGGGTCGGGGTGGGGGTTAAATACAAATGAGATGCCAGGGAGGGAATGGCTCCTACGTGTAAATATATTTGCCCAAAAGGAGCCCTGCCCAGTCTGACTGCTGCCCAGTGCTGCTCCCTGACTGTGCCCTCTCTTGGTGAGCCTCTGTCCCGCTGGCCGTGTTTTTGTTTTCTGGTTTTGTTTCTTTTTGTTTGTTTGTTTTTTTGTTTTGTTTTTTTTTTTTTATTTCATCCTGCACCCCAATCTTCATTTTCTTCCCGTGTCGTCTCTGCTGCCACTCTCCCTTTCTGCCTCGTGTCCTCTGTGTCTGGTTTATAATGTGTAGACTATATGGATATATGAATTCCACGTAAGTATGCCAAATATAAATAGAAAAATGAATTGAAATATAGTTTTAAAATAAAGGGGTTTTAATTTTCTGTTTTGTTAGAGGCCGGGCTTTTCCATAAAGGATATAAAAATGTGAAGATATAGAATATATAAATGTGTGTGTGTGTGTGTGTGTATACCAATATACATTAAATTCAATATCCAAAAATAGGTATTGATTATGAATATAAATTAATTATTAACAAACATATATTTTTATATATATATATATATCTATATCTAATGGGTTTGGGGTTTTTTTAATTTGTTCATGGCAGGGATTTTTTAGTTTGGGTCGGGGTTTTTTTGGGGGCATTCGTTTAGTAGGATTTTTTAAAGGGAGGGACCTCGATGTTTTTTGGCCCCTTGTCTGTGTGTGTGTGTGTGTCTGTCTCTCTGTCTGTGTGTGTGTCTGTCTCTCTGTCTGTGTGTCTGTGTCTCTCTGTCTGTGTCCCCCGTGTCCTCAAAGAGCCGCAGCCCCGGGCTGAGCTCGGCCGCAGTGCTGCCGCCTTGTGGGAAGAGATCGGTACTGCAGCCGTGCCCGGAGCCGGAGCCCGGGCAGTGCTGCCGCCTTGTGGACACATCGCGGTACTGCAGCCGTGCCCCGAACCGGCGACGGGCTCCTCCTCGGCGCTGCTGCGGGAGGGCGGTGGGTTCGTGTGACCTTCTCAAGATGGCGGATGGCCCAACGTGACGATGCCGTTCCACTGGAACTGATGCGGCGCTCGGGACGGCGGACGCAATAGGGCCCCGGCAGAGATACGCTGGGGGGTGTGTGTGTGTGTGTGTGGGGGGTGTGTGTGTGTCCTTCTTTTCCCGCCCTTTTTTTTTGCCGTCCTATGTAGAAGGTCGGGTGAGCGATGGCCAGGTCGCCATCTTGGGAGTGGCACGCTGCAATTTCCGCCCTTCCTGGCGCCAAATTTGGTCCTGGCAGAAGCCACTTCCGGTGGCGTTGCCACCGTTGTCGTGGTAACTGTAAAGCCCCAGATAATGGTGTCTGTTGAAGTCGCCTGCCTGAATCCGACCCCCGACGCCGAGCGCGCGCTCTCCCGCCGCCTGTCCCACGAGCCATTTCCAGCACCGCTGACCAGTCCGCGCCCGTCCGCGCCGCGTAAAAGGCGACGGAAAATCGCGCCGAGAACGCGGGATCGGTTTCGGGGCCGGATTCAGGCAGGCGAGTTCAATAGTCGCCAATGTAGGGGGCCTTCTTTTTTGCCTCCCGAAACAAAGATGGCGGAGGCACCGGAAATGGCTTCTGCCAGTATCAAAGATGGCGGCAGGGGAGGGCGGAAATTGCGTCTCGACCTTCCCAAGATGGCGACTCAACCGTCACTCGCCCGACCTTCTACATAGGGCGGCAAAAAAGGGGCGGGGAAAAAGAGGACCCCTCACGGGGTGTCTACTGCATTGCCTGCCCGCGACGCCGACGCCGATCCCCCCCCCCCGGCGCGATTTTGCGCGGCGTTTCCCATCGTGCCCACACGGGCTGTGGGCTCAGCGGCGCCGCGGACGCGCGGGAGCCCGGCGGGCGCCGACAGGCAGCGGCGAGTCCGCCCCTCTCTCTCTGCCGGGGTTCTTCCACGGCCGCCGTCGCGGCGAGCGACTCCCGTCCCGCCGCGCTACGTCTCCGCGCCGCCCGGGTCCGCTCCCGCCCGGGGAACGCATCGACGAAGGAAGAACGGTCGCCCAGCTCCCGGAGCCATCGCCCTACCCGCAGCCGGGAGCAGCCCGCAGGAGGAGGCACCTGCTCTCTCTGCCGGAGAGGTGAGAGGGGCGGAAGGACGGGGCGGCGTGGGAGAGCGGGCACGGGAGAATTCCCAGGCACAATTCCAGCTCCCCACCCTTGCAGCTGGCAGCAGCCCGGTGTCCTCTGCGTGTGGCGGCAGCTGCAGCGCTGGTTTGGAGCAAGCTTCCATGGCATTTTGTTGCAAAGGTGCCCCTTCCAGCCGGGTGCCCCGGCTGGGTTCCCTGGCTGGGAGAGCCCTTGAAGTAGCCAAAGGGAGCAGCTGCTGAGAATTCCGAGCCCGCTGTTCCTGTGATTCTGGATACAGTGTTTCAGTAGTGTGTGCTTCTATCCTATGTGCTGCTAGATGTACTTTGGAACAAGTTGACTCTTTCATCCCTCCCCACCTGCATTCTTCCTAGGTGTACGTTTTATTCAGCAGCATTCAGATGAGAGAGAGGATCTCTGTTCCCATCAGCATAAAAGGAAAAAGTGTGCTCTCACAGACCTAAGTTGTTTGGTCAAAATATTCTTACTTTGCTTTGGTCCAAAACATGTTATTACTGTGTGCAAGCTCATGGGGAAGATTTTATTCAACAGCTCTCAGTGGGACATGAAAGCTCCACTTTCCCTTTTCTTGAACAGCCTGAGACCCAATATTACTTGATATCAATTTTATTACAGGCGTTTGGAACTTTTTGAAGAGCCAGAAGGATTGTTTGTGCATACGTGTGTCACTAATATCCCTCCTCTCTCCAATGCAGGATGGGGGGGGAAAGGGCTGCAGAGCTTCCTACAAGGGGCTGTAAGTGCAAATAAAGAGGAGCCAGAGGTTTAGTTGATATGAAGCACTAGTTCTGAAAAGAGCCTGATGGATTTGCTGATACCAAAACCAGTAGGAATAGGAGACTGAACTCGGGCATGGGGATGGTCTCGTTGGCTTTAAAAAGCTTTAATGGCTTTAAAGGGCATTTTTATCAGACCTGGTTTATTTTTATTACCTTTCATTACATTTTAGAATAAAAAAGCCCCGCTCCATCGCTGCGGCTGTGATGTGTGACTAAAGCCCATCTTCCCTCCACTGGGAACAGGTGAGAGATGGAACTAAACCCCAAAGGATTTTCTGCTCACTGATGGCACGTGAGTTTTCTTGGGAATTCTCTGCCAAATGTGGTCACTTGTTCTTGAATGTGGCCATGAGGGGAGTTGAACGTGCCAGCCCAGATCTGCAAACATGCAGTGCCAGAAGGAGAACCCTTGAAGTGTCACCTGGGATGTGTTCCACTGACTCACAAGTGGGTGCTGTGCCCAGGTCCCCTGTCCAAATCCTGGCCGGGCAGAAGCCAGGACTGCCCATTGCTCGTGATATGAATTCAGTTTTGGGGAGGTTAAATACAAATGAGATGCCAGGGAGGGAATGGCTTCTAACTGTAAATATTTTTGTCCTAGAGGAGCCCTGCCCAGTCTGACTGCTGCCCAGTGCTGCTCCCTGACTGCACGCTCTCTTGGTGAGCCTCTGTCCTGCTGGCCGTGCCTTTTCTGTCCCCGTGCCGCTCCTTGCCCGTCTTTACCCTCCCGAGCACGTGGCGTGGTCGCTTCCTGTCTCCCGGTCCTGGTTTCCCTTTTTGTCCCTGTGTCCCTGCGTCCTTGCTGTGTGTTTGGGACTCCGTCTTTTTGTCTGTCCTTCTCCGTGCCTCACTCGTGTTCCCGTTCTGTTCCCTGTGGCTCTGTGGTGCTCCCCGTGCCATTGTTTCCCCCGGGATCCTTGTGTCCCGTTCGCTGCCCCTGTTCTTTTTTAATCCCTCTCTCGTGCTGCCCATCTAGCATCCCTTTTTTGTGGTTTTGTTTTCTATTTTTTTTTCCTCCATTTCATCCTGCACCCCGATCTTCATTTTCTTTCCTGTGTCCTCTCTGCTGCCACTCTCTGCCTCGTGTCCTCTGTGTCTGCGGGGCCGGGGAGGAACTTCAGCCCTCCTGGGGGCTGCCCCCCCGCCCTTTTCCTTGTGCCAGCAGGGTCCCTTTTTGGGGGCATGGACCCGTGGGAAGGGTTCCCATCAAGGGCCGTGCTGCCGTCCAGGGCAGCTGGAGCGGTTCTGTGCCTTCATTTTGGGGGTGAGGAAAGAAGGCTGAGGGGGGGACGGGGTGGAGACTCGGGGGGCTCCGATGTGTTTCGGGGCAGCCCGAGGTCCCCGGCAGAGGGAGCCACGCTGCGGCGCAGGGGCAGGGGAGTGGGGAATGGGGGGGGGGGGGGGGCCGTGCTGGGTGCCCTCCCCCAGAGGGACCCACGGGTGCCAGGACATTCCCAGGGAGGGGTGGCCGTAGAATACATGAAAAATAGCAATATAAAAAAAAGACCTAAATCTCGTTGAAAAGAAGTATTTGATTGGTTTTTATTTGGTTAGAGGCAGGGGTTTTATATAGGTTATATAAGTCTAAAATATACGGAATGCAATAGAAAAAGAAATTTTAAAAGTATTTGTATAAATATAAAATATAAACACAGAAGTTACACATCTCTATAAAATACAGAGTCTATAATATAAATAAAGCAAATATTATCAAAATACATAATGTCTAAATATAAGTTGTAAAAGATGAAACTAGAAATATAAAAAGATTTAACTATGGTTTAAAATAAATGTTTTATTGGTTTTTAATTGGTTAGGGGCAGGGTGTTGAAGAAATAATATAAGCAACAGATAAATATCCAAATAAAATAAGGACAAATGGTATAAGCCATAGATAAATCTAGAAATGTACAATAAAATACAGACATGAAATTAGAAATGCATCTATAAATATATGTAAGTATAAATCTATATAGAATCAGAAAAGTATTTATGTAGTATTTATGTAGTATTTAATACAATTAATATTGAATCTATTCTTATAGTATAATATATACGTAATATAAATGTACAAATTACAGATATAAATATGAAAAATGCAAGTAGAAAAATATATTTGAATATAGTATAAAACAAAGTGGTTTGTTGGTTTCCATATGGTTAGAAGCACAGCTTTTTAATGAATGATATTAAACATAAAAGCATACAAATATGTTAAATATCAAGATATAGATATACATAAAATAAATAGTAGTAGTAGAAAGATATATAATAAAAAGTAAAAACAAAGTCTTGTCTATATTTTGCACCATATTAGAATATAAATTAAATTGAATATATAAAGATATGTGTAGACTATGAATAGATATATAAAATAAATAATAGCAAATAGATACATGTATATATATATCTCAATATATATATATCTAAAGGGTTTTGTTTGTTTTCATTTCATTAGAGGAAGGCATTCTTTAGTTTCGGCTGGGGTTTATTTTGGTGCATTCATTTAGGGGGATTTCCGGAAGGGATGGATCTCGTTGTTTCATCATCCCCCCCCCATCCCTTGTCTGTCTGTCTGTCTGTCTGTCCGTCCGTCCCCAAAGCGCCGCAGCCCCGGGCTGAGCTCGGCGGCAGTGCTGCCGCCTTGTGGGCACAGCGCGGTACTGCAGCCGTCGCCTGTCTGGGATGCAGCCCCACAGCGAGCAGTCCGGAGCAGAAGTGTGAGAGCTGGGATCCTTTGACTTCTGCAGGGGGACTTCATTTTCTTTTCCTCTTCTTCTCTTCCAGGACCGGAGAAACGGTTCCACTCCTCCCATCTTTGCCAAAAGCTGTGGTGTTTGAGGAGCCAGAGCCAAGGTGCCTTCAGCACCAGGGCTCTGCACTGGAGGGCTCCCGGTCCTGACCGCGCAGGGTTCCCCTTTTCCTCCCCGCTGGGATGAAGTGTCTATGGAATCTGGGATCTGGGTGAAACTGCGGCTCTGCTGGTATCCAGGGACGTGAGGTTCCGGGAGACTGCGTTTCCCTGTGGCTTTCCAGGTCGGCAGGAGCCGGAGGAAATGGGGTGCCAGAGCCGTGCCCCATCAGGCCGTGTTTGCCTCTGAGGAACAGAGAGTCCGGGCTGAGGTGAGATTGCCGGGAGTGCTTGGATGGATGAGCTGTGCGGGGAACGGGGAGCTCGGAATCGCAGCTGCTGCTGGATCCATTGCCTTAGGTCTGCTCCGTCTGTGTCTGTGCCAAGTGGGATTTGTGCTGGGGAGAGAGGTGCTGTGGGGAGCCAAAGGTGGAGTAAATCCTCTGTGGGGATGGGCAGCGAAGGACTGAGTAGCAGGGAAAGGAGAGGATTTCTAAAGGATACGACTGTTTCTGCCAAGAGCGGGGTGGAGCAGCGATGGGGGTGGTTGGGTTTGGCCTGGGCTGTGTTATTCTTGGTGCCATTTTAAAATTCTGTCGTGTGATTTACTGTCCGGGAGCTTTCGAACGAGAGCTGACAGAAATGTAGGTTAAGCCTTGGAAGTTGGGTCCATTGACTGCAGCAGCTCGCCGAGGCTGGAGGACTGGGGTGATGGCTGCTCCCAGGAAAGGTCACTTATTTATTGATGCTGTGTCACATTTCCCTCAGCCCGGAATGGCTGTGAGTTTGTGCTCTTCTCAGTGGGGGATTGGAGAAGGTTTTGGCTGTAATTAGAAGTGGGAGAAAAATCCTGCTAAATAAAAGTCTCCCCTCTGTCCCCCCTAAGTTATCCCAGTTTGTCCCAGCTTGGAGCTGCGCAGAAGTCAGGCAGGGGAAATGACATCAGGGATACAGCTGTCAGTTCCAAGGCAGAGAGAGAAGATGTAGCAGCCAAGGGCAGGGGAGGGGAAAGGTTTCAGAAAGCATTTCTGTGGTGTAATGAATGCCAATTTCTGCTTGCCCAGGGAGAAGAGGACGAACTCCCAGCCATTCAGGCCTGACAGTCCCCTGCAGCGAGAGCATACACTGTATGAGTTCAGGGTCGAAGACAAGGCTGAGGGAAAATCCAGGGTATTTGTAAGGGATGATGAGAGGTGGGTCCAGGGTGAGAATCCAGTGGGTAAAGGGAAAAGTGGTGTAAGGGAGGAGTAATACAGGGCAGGGGCCGATAAGGTAGGATGGGTGGAACAGTGCAGTGAACATAAACCAGTGGGGGGGGGGGGGGGGGGGGTACAAGGATACAAGAACTTTCCAGAGCTGGGAGGAGACAAGGGATGACATAACTGGGAATAGAGGCAACCAATGGGAAATGAGGGTTATAAAGCTTTACCTTAAAGCTTTGCCATAAAGAATTTTTAAAACCTTTGACAACCTTCTTAGGAGCTATTCTAAACTTAAACAGATGCCCTCCAAGGTCTGGGGCCATGGGCCAACTCCTCACCCAAAACACTGGTCTGGCTTGGCATGTCAGTCAGTCCGATTCCTACACTGGGCCTCTGCATGATATTCGCCCAGAAGCTGCCTTTCAAGGACTGAAGTGGAACAAAAAGTATAAAAGAAATGTCATTCCCAGAGGGAAAATAGTTTCATTTCTCTTGTGTCTGCTTTTTTTTTTTTTTTTTTTTTTTTTTTTTGCAGTTACCTCAAAATTCCCGGATCCAGAACAGCTACTCTGAGTTTTGGTAGAGATTCCAAAGCAGGATACAGTAGGTTTCAAAGTACACCTTGGAAAATCAATCGTTTGTCTGCAGCATGCAGCAGGTAGGTGTGATGTCTGTAACTGGTCTTAGTTGACGCAGAGGTACTTGGAAAAAAATGTTTAATCTTTCATCTCTCCCCACCTGCATTCTTCCTAAGTGTACTTTTTATTCAGCAGGACTCGGATGAGTGAGAGAGAGAGAGAGAGAAAGGAACTCTCTTCACATCAGCGTCAAAGGAAAAAGTGTTCAGCGACTTACAGTCCTAGTGACTGTTCTGTGTAAAAGCAGGATTGTTTTTCCATCAGACCTTGCGTGCCGTACCAGTCTGTGGGTTAACAGGTGTCTAAGAAAGGTCAAAAGGGAATAACTCCATGTCGTTCACTTGTGTGAATCTTGGTGGGGAGCAGAGCCGAGAGTGAACTGCAGTGAGGGGGAGGTTACTGAAGCCCCAGTTTGTTTCCAGTGAGCGTGGTGTTGTGGTGTTCAAAGTTACAGGTGCCTGCTGGCCTGGAGCTGGATACTTCTGCCTCTGCTTTCTTTGGGGGTTGATGATTCCTTATGTTTATGTTGGTGTGCCAGGCAAATTGTTAAAGGTATTTCCATCAGACCTGGTTTGAATGTGTTACCCCTTCATTTAATTAAAAGAAAAAAAGCCCCGCTCCATCACCGCTGCTGTGATGTGTGACAAAAGCCCATCTTCCCTCCACTGGGAACAGGTGAGAGATGGAACTAAACCCCAAAGGATTTTCTGCTCACTGATGGCACGTGAGTTTTCTTGGGAATTCTCTGCCAAATCTGGTGAATTGTTTTTGAATGTGGCCATGAGGGGAGTTGAACGTGCCCGTCCAGATCTGCAAACATGCAGTGCCAGAAGGAGAAGCCTTGAAATGTAAACCGGGATTTATTCACCTGACTCGCAGGTGTGTGTGCTGTGCCCAGGTCCCCTGTCCAAATCCTGGGCGGGGAGAAGCCAGGACTGCACATTCCTTGTGATAGGAATTCAGGTTTTTCTGGGGGGGGTCGGGGTGGGGGTTAAATACAAATGAGATGCCAGGGAGGGAATGGCTCCTACGTGTAAATATATTTGCCCAAAAGGAGCCCTGCCCAGTCTGACTGCTGCCCAGTGCTGCTCCCTGACTGTGCCCTCTCTTGGTGAGCCTCTGTCCCGCTGGCCGTGTTTTTGTTTTCTGGTTTTGTTTCTTTTTGTTTGTTTGTTTTTTTGTTTTGTTTTTTTTTTTTTATTTCATCCTGCACCCCAATCTTCATTTTCTTCCCGTGTCGTCTCTGCTGCCACTCTCCCTTTCTGCCTCGTGTCCTCTGTGTCTGGTTTATAATGTGTAGACTATATGGATATATGAATTCCACGTAAGTATGCCAAATATAAATAGAAAAATGAATTGAAATATAGTTTTAAAATAAAGGGGTTTTAATTTTCTGTTTTGTTAGAGGCCGGGCTTTTCCATAAAGGATATAAAAATGTGAAGATATAGAATATATAAATGTGTGTGTGTGTGTGTGTGTATACCAATATACATTAAATTCAATATCCAAAAATAGGTATTGATTATGAATATAAATTAATTATTAACAAACATATATTTTTATATATATATATATATCTATATCTAATGGGTTTGGGGTTTTTTTAATTTGTTCATGGCAGGGATTTTTTAGTTTGGGTCGGGGTTTTTTTGGGGGCATTCGTTTAGTAGGATTTTTTAAAGGGAGGGACCTCGATGTTTTTTGGCCCCTTGTCTGTGTGTGTGTGTGTGTCTGTCTCTCTGTCTGTGTGTGTGTCTGTCTCTCTGTCTGTGTGTCTGTGTCTCTCTGTCTGTGTCCCCCGTGTCCTCAAAGAGCCGCAGCCCCGGGCTGAGCTCGGCCGCAGTGCTGCCGCCTTGTGGGAAGAGATCGGTACTGCAGCCGTGCCCGGAGCCGGAGCCCGGGCAGTGCTGCCGCCTTGTGGACACATCGCGGTACTGCAGCCGTGCCCCGAACCGGCGACGGGCTCCTCCTCGGCGCTGCTGCGGGAGGGCGGTGGGTTCGTGTGACCTTCTCAAGATGGCGGATGGCCCAACGTGACGATGCCGTTCCACTGGAACTGATGCGGCGCTCGGGACGGCGGACGCAATAGGGCCCCGGCAGAGATACGCTGGGGGGTGTGTGTGTGTGTGTGTGGGGGGTGTGTGTGTGTCCTTCTTTTCCCGCCCTTTTTTTTTGCCGTCCTATGTAGAAGGTCGGGTGAGCGATGGCCAGGTCGCCATCTTGGGAGTGGCACGCTGCAATTTCCGCCCTTCCTGGCGCCAAATTTGGTCCTGGCAGAAGCCACTTCCGGTGGCGTTGCCACCGTTGTCGTGGTAACTGTAAAGCCCCAGATAATGGTGTCTGTTGAAGTCGCCTGCCTGAATCCGACCCCCGACGCCGAGCGCGCGCTCTCCCGCCGCCTGTCCCACGAGCCATTTCCAGCACCGCTGACCAGTCCGCGCCCGTCCGCGCCGCGTAAAAGGCGACGGAAAATCGCGCCGAGAACGCGGGATCGGTTTCGGGGCCGGATTCAGGCAGGCGAGTTCAATAGTCGCCAATGTAGGGGGCCTTCTTTTTTGCCTCCCGAAACAAAGATGGCGGAGGCACCGGAAATGGCTTCTGCCAGTATCAAAGATGGCGGCAGGGGAGGGCGGAAATTGCGTCTCGACCTTCCCAAGATGGCGACTCAACCGTCACTCGCCCGACCTTCTACATAGGGCGGCAAAAAAGGGGCGGGGAAAAAGAGGACCCCTCACGGGGTGTCTACTGCATTGCCTGCCCGCGACGCCGACGCCGATCCCCCCCCCCCGGCGCGATTTTGCGCGGCGTTTCCCATCGTGCCCACACGGGCTGTGGGCTCAGCGGCGCCGCGGACGCGCGGGAGCCCGGCGGGCGCCGACAGGCAGCGGCGAGTCCGCCCCTCTCTCTCTGCCGGGGTTCTTCCACGGCCGCCGTCGCGGACAGCGACTCCCGTCCCGCCGCGCTACGTCTCCGCGCCGCCCGGGTCCGCTCCCGCCCGGGGAACGCATCGACGAAGGAAGAACGGTCGCCCAGCTCCCGGAGCCATCGCCCTACCCGCAGCCGGGAGCAGCCCGCAGGAGGAGGCACCTGCTCTCTCTGCCGGAGAGGTGAGAGGGGCGGAAGGACGGGGCGGCGTGGGAGAGCGGGCACGGGAGAATTCCCAGGCACAATTCCAGCTCCCCACCCTTGCAGCTGGCAGCAGCCCGGTGTCCTCTGCGTGTGGCGGCAGCTGCAGCGCTGGTTTGGAGCAAGCTTCCATGGCATTTTGTTGCAAAGGTGCCCCTTCCAGCCGGGTGCCCCGGCTGGGTTCCCTGGCTGGGAGAGCCCTTGAAGTAGCCAAAGGGAGCAGCTGCTGAGAATTCCGAGCCCGCTGTTCCTGTGATTCTGGATACAGTGTTTCAGTAGTGTGTGCTTCTATCCTATGTGCTGCTAGATGTACTTTGGAACAAGTTGACTCTTTCATCCCTCCCCACCTGCATTCTTCCTAGGTGTACGTTTTATTCAGCAGCATTCAGATGAGAGAGAGGATCTCTGTTCCCATCAGCATAAAAGGAAAAAGTGTGCTCTCACAGACCTAAGTTGTTTGGTCAAAATATTCTTACTTTGCTTTGGTCCAAAACATGTTATTACTGTGTGCAAGCTCATGGGGAAGATTTTATTCAACAGCTCTCAGTGGGACATGAAAGCTCCACTTTCCCTTTTCTTGAACAGCCTGAGACCCAATATTACTTGATATCAATTTTATTACAGGCGTTTGGAACTTTTTGAAGAGCCAGAAGGATTGTTTGTGCATACGTGTGTCACTAATATCCCTCCTCTCTCCAATGCAGGATGGGGGGGGAAAGGGCTGCAGAGCTTCCTACAAGGGGCTGTAAGTGCAAATAAAGAGGAGCCAGAGGTTTAGTTGATATGAAGCACTAGTTCTGAAAAGAGCCTGATGGATTTGCTGATACCAAAACCAGTAGGAATAGGAGACTGAACTCGGGCATGGGGATGGTCTCGTTGGCTTTAAAAAGCTTTAATGGCTTTAAAGGGCATTTTTATCAGACCTGGTTTATTTTTATTACCTTTCATTACATTTTAGAATAAAAAAGCCCCGCTCCATCGCTGCGGCTGTGATGTGTGACTAAAGCCCATCTTCCCTCCACTGGGAACAGGTGAGAGATGGAACTAAACCCCAAAGGATTTTCTGCTCACTGATGGCACGTGAGTTTTCTTGGGAATTCTCTGCCAAATGTGGTCACTTGTTCTTGAATGTGGCCATGAGGGGAGTTGAACGTGCCAGCCCAGATCTGCAAACATGCAGTGCCAGAAGGAGAACCCTTGAAGTGTCACCTGGGATGTGTTCCACTGACTCACAAGTGGGTGCTGTGCCCAGGTCCCCTGTCCAAATCCTGGCCGGGCAGAAGCCAGGACTGCCCATTGCTCGTGATATGAATTCAGTTTTGGGGAGGTTAAATACAAATGAGATGCCAGGGAGGGAATGGCTTCTAACTGTAAATATTTTTGTCCTAGAGGAGCCCTGCCCAGTCTGACTGCTGCCCAGTGCTGCTCCCTGACTGCACGCTCTCTTGGTGAGCCTCTGTCCTGCTGGCCGTGCCTTTTCTGTCCCCGTGCCGCTCCTTGCCCGTCTTTACCCTCCCGAGCACGTGGCGTGGTCGCTTCCTGTCTCCCGGTCCTGGTTTCCCTTTTTGTCCCTGTGTCCCTGCGTCCTTGCTGTGTGTTTGGGACTCCGTCTTTTTGTCTGTCCTTCTCCGTGCCTCACTCGTGTTCCCGTTCTGTTCCCTGTGGCTCTGTGGTGCTCCCCGTGCCATTGTTTCCCCCGGGATCCTTGTGTCCCGTTCGCTGCCCCTGTTCTTTTTTAATCCCTCTCTCGTGCTGCCCATCTAGCATCCCTTTTTTGTGGTTTTGTTTTCTATTTTTTTTTCCTCCATTTCATCCTGCACCCCGATCTTCATTTTCTTTCCTGTGTCCTCTCTGCTGCCACTCTCTGCCTCGTGTCCTCTGTGTCTGCGGGGCCGGGGAGGAACTTCAGCCCTCCTGGGGGCTGCCCCCCCGCCCTTTTCCTTGTGCCAGCAGGGTCCCTTTTTGGGGGCATGGACCCGTGGGAAGGGTTCCCATCAAGGGCCGTGCTGCCGTCCAGGGCAGCTGGAGCGGTTCTGTGCCTTCATTTTGGGGGTGAGGAAAGAAGGCTGAGGGGGGGACGGGGTGGAGACTCGGGGGGCTCCGATGTGTTTCGGGGCAGCCCGAGGTCCCCGGCAGAGGGAGCCACGCTGCGGCGCAGGGGCAGGGGAGTGGGGAATGGGGGGGGGGGGGGGGGCCGTGCTGGGTGCCCTCCCCCAGAGGGACCCACGGGTGCCAGGACATTCCCAGGGAGGGGTGGCCGTAGAATACATGAAAAATAGCAATATAAAAAAAAGACCTAAATCTCGTTGAAAAGAAGTATTTGATTGGTTTTTATTTGGTTAGAGGCAGGGGTTTTATATAGGTTATATAAGTCTAAAATATACGGAATGCAATAGAAAAAGAAATTTTAAAAGTATTTGTATAAATATAAAATATAAACACAGAAGTTACACATCTCTATAAAATACAGAGTCTATAATATAAATAAAGCAAATATTATCAAAATACATAATGTCTAAATATAAGTTGTAAAAGATGAAACTAGAAATATAAAAAGATTTAACTATGGTTTAAAATAAATGTTTTATTGGTTTTTAATTGGTTAGGGGCAGGGTGTTGAAGAAATAATATAAGCAACAGATAAATATCCAAATAAAATAAGGACAAATGGTATAAGCCATAGATAAATCTACAAATGTACAATAAAATACAGACATGAAATTAGAAATGCATCTATAAATATATGTAAGTATAAATCTATATAGAATCAGAAAAGTATTTATGTAGTATTTATGTAGTATTTAATACAATTAATATTGAATCTATTCTTATAGTATAATATATACGTAATATAAATGTACAAATTACAGATATAAATATGAAAAATGCAAGTAGAAAAATATATTTGAATATAGTATAAAACAAAGTGGTTTGTTGGTTTCCATATGGTTAGAAGCACAGCTTTTTAATGAATGATATTAAACATAAAAGCATACAAATATGTTAAATATCAAGATATAGATATACATAAAATAAATAGTAGTAGTAGAAAGATATATAATAAAAAGTAAAAACAAAGTCTTGTCTATATTTTGCACCATATTAGAATATAAATTAAATTGAATATATAAAGATATGTGTAGACTATGAATAGATATATAAAATAAATAATAGCAAATAGATACATGTATATATATATCTCAATATATATATATCTAAAGGGTTTTGTTTGTTTTCATTTCATTAGAGGAAGGCATTCTTTAGTTTCGGCTGGGGTTTATTTTGGTGCATTCATTTAGGGGGATTTCCGGAAGGGATGGATCTCGTTGTTTCATCATCCCCCCCCCATCCCTTGTCTGTCTGTCTGTCTGTCTGTCCGTCCGTCCCCAAAGCGCCGCAGCCCCGGGCTGAGCTCGGCGGCAGTGCTGCCGCCTTGTGGGCACAGCGCGGTACTGCAGCCGTCGCCTGTCTGGGATGCAGCCCCACAGCGAGCAGTCCGGAGCAGAAGTGTGAGAGCTGGGATCCTTTGACTTCTGCAGGGGGACTTCATTTTCTTTTCCTCTTCTTCTCTTCCAGGACCGGAGAAACGGTTCCACTCCTCCCATCTTTGCCAAAAGCTGTGGTGTTTGAGGAGCCAGAGCCAAGGTGCCTTCAGCACCAGGGCTCTGCACTGGAGGGCTCCCGGTCCTGACCGCGCAGGGTTCCCCTTTTCCTCCCCGCTGGGATGAAGTGTCTATGGAATCTGGGATCTGGGTGAAACTGCGGCTCTGCTGGTATCCAGGGACGTGAGGTTCCGGGAGACTGCGTTTCCCTGTGGCTTTCCAGGTCGGCAGGAGCCGGAGGAAATGGGGTGCCAGAGCCGTGCCCCATCAGGCCGTGTTTGCCTCTGAGGAACAGAGAGTCCGGGCTGAGGTGAGATTGCCGGGAGTGCTTGGATGGATGAGCTGTGCGGGGAACGGGGAGCTCGGAATCGCAGCTGCTGCTGGATCCATTGCCTTAGGTCTGCTCCGTCTGTGTCTGTGCCAAGTGGGATTTGTGCTGGGGAGAGAGGTGCTGTGGGGAGCCAAAGGTGGAGTAAATCCTCTGTGGGGATGGGCAGCGAAGGACTGAGTAGCAGGGAAAGGAGAGGATTTCTAAAGGATACGACTGTTTCTGCCAAGAGCGGGGTGGAGCAGCGATGGGGGTGGTTGGGTTTGGCCTGGGCTGTGTTATTCTTGGTGCCATTTTAAAATTCTGTCGTGTGATTTACTGTCCGGGAGCTTTCGAACGAGAGCTGACAGAAATGTAGGTTAAGCCTTGGAAGTTGGGTCCATTGACTGCAGCAGCTCGCCGAGGCTGGAGGACTGGGGTGATGGCTGCTCCCAGGAAAGGTCACTTATTTATTGATGCTGTGTCACATTTCCCTCAGCCCGGAATGGCTGTGAGTTTGTGCTCTTCTCAGTGGGGGATTGGAGAAGGTTTTGGCTGTAATTAGAAGTGGGAGAAAAATCCTGCTAAATAAAAGTCTCCCCTCTGTCCCCCCTAAGTTATCCCAGTTTGTCCCAGCTTGGAGCTGCGCAGAAGTCAGGCAGGGGAAATGACATCAGGGATACAGCTGTCAGTTCCAAGGCAGAGAGAGAAGATGTAGCAGCCAAGGGCAGGGGAGGGGAAAGGTTTCAGAAAGCATTTCTGTGGTGTAATGAATGCCAATTTCTGCTTGCCCAGGGAGAAGAGGACGAACTCCCAGCCATTCAGGCCTGACAGTCCCCTGCAGCGAGAGCATACACTGTATGAGTTCAGGGTCGAAGACAAGGCTGACGGAAAATCCAGGGTATTTGTAAGGGATGATGAGAGGTGGGTCCAGGGTGAGAATCCAGTGGGTAAAGGGAAAAGTGGTGTAAGGGAGGAGTAATACAGGGCAGGGGCCGATAAGGTAGGATGGGTGGAACAGTGCAGTGAACATAAACCAGTGGGGGGGGGTACAAGGATACAAGAACTTTCCAGAGCTGGGAGGAGACAAGGTTTGACATAACTGAGAATAGAGGCAACCAATGGGAAATGAGGGTTATAAAGCTTTGCCTTAAAGCTTTGCCATAAAGAATTTTTAAAACCTTTGACAACCTTCTTAGGAGCTATTCTAAACTTAAACAAATGCCCTCCAAGGTCTGGGGCCGTGGGCCAACTCCTCACCCAAAACACTGGTCTGGCTTGGCATGTCAGTCAGTCCGATTCCTACACTGGGCCTCTGCATGATATTCGCCCAGAAGCTGACTTTCAAGGACTGAAGTGGAACAAAAAGTATAAAAGAAATGTCATTCCCAGAGGGAAAATAGTTTCATTTCTCTTGTGTCTGCTTTTTTTTTTTTTTTTTTTTGTTTTTACAGTTACCTCAAAATTCCCGGATCCAGAACAGCTACTCTGAGTTTTGGTAGAGATTCCAAAGCAGGATACAGTAGGTTTCAAAGTACACCTTGGAAAATCAATCGTTTGTCTGCAGCATGTAGGTGTGATGTCTGTAACTGGTCTTAGTTGACGCAGAGGTACTTGGAAAAAAATGTTTAATCTTTCATCTCTCCCCACCTGCATTCTTCCTAAGTGTACTTTTTATTCAGCAGGACTCGGATGAGTGAGAGAGAGAGAGAGAGAGAGGAACTCTCTTCACATCAGCGTCAAAGGAAAAAGTGTTCAGCGACTTACAGTCCTAGTGACTGTTCTGGATTGTTTTTCCATCAGACCTTGCGTGCCGTACCAGTCTGTGGGTTAACAGGTGTCTAAGAAAGGTCAAAAGGGAATAACTCCATGTCGTTCACTTGTGTGAATCTTGGTGGGGAGCAGAGCCGAGAGTGAACTGCAGTGAGGGGGAGGTTACTGAAGCCCCAGTTTGTTTCCAGTGAGCGTGGTGTTGTGGTGTTCAAAGTTACAGGTGCCTGCTGGCCTGGAGCTGGATACTTCTGCCTCTGCTTTCTTTGGGGGTTGATGATTCCTTATGTTTATGTTGGTGTGCCAGGCAAATTGTTAAAGGTATTTCCATCAGACCTGGTTTGAATGTGTTACCCCTTCATTTAATTAAAAGAAAAAAAGCCCCGCTCCATCACCGCTGCTGTGATGTGTGACAAAAGCCCATCTTCCCTCCACTGGGAACAGGTGAGAGATGGAACTAAACCCCAAAGGATTTTCTGCTCACTGATGGCACGTGAGTTTTCTTGGGAATTCTCTGCCAAATCTGGTGAATTGTTTTTGAATGTGGCCATGAGGGGAGTTGAACGTGCCCGTCCAGATCTGCAAACATGCAGTGCCAGAAGGAGAAGCCTTGAAATGTAAACCGGGATTTATTCACCTGACTCGCAGGTGTGTGTGCTGTGCCCAGGTCCCCTGTCCAAATCCTGGGCGGGGAGAAGCCAGGACTGCACATTCCTTGTGATAGGAATTCAGGTTTTTCTGGGGGGGGTCGGGGTGGGGGTTAAATACAAATGAGATGCCAGGGAGGGAATGGCTCCTACGTGTAAATATATTTGCCCAAAAGGAGCCCTGCCCAGTCTGACTGCTGCCCAGTGCTGCTCCCTGACTGTGCCCTCTCTTGGTGAGCCTCTGTCCCGCTGGCCGTGTTTTTGTTTTCTGGTTTTGTTTCTTTTTGTTTGTTTGTTTTTTTGTTTTGTTTTTTTTTTTTTATTTCATCCTGCACCCCAATCTTCATTTTCTTCCCGTGTCGTCTCTGCTGCCACTCTCCCTTTCTGCCTCGTGTCCTCTGTGTCTGGTTTATAATGTGTAGACTATATGGATATATGAATTCCACGTAAGTATGCCAAATATAAATAGAAAAATGAATTGAAATATAGTTTTAAAATAAAGGGGTTTTAATTTTCTGTTTTGTTAGAGGCCGGGCTTTTCCATAAAGGATATAAAAATGTGAAGATATAGAATATATAAATGTGTGTGTGTGTGTGTATACCAATATACATTAAATTCAATATCCAAAAATAGGTATTGATTATGAATATAAATTAATTATTAACAAACATATATTTTTATATATATATATATATCTATATCTAATGGGTTTGGGGTTTTTTTAATTTGTTCATGGCAGGGATTTTTTAGTTTGGGTCGGGGTTTTTTTGGGGGCATTCGTTTAGTAGGATTTTTTAAAGGGAGGGACCTCGATGTTTTTTGGCCCCTTGTCTGTGTGTGTGTGTGTGTCTGTCTCTCTGTCTGTGTGTGTGTCTGTCTCTCTGTCTGTGTGTGTGTCTGTCTCTCTGTCTGTGTGTGTGTCTGTCTCTCTGTCTGTGTGTCTGTGTCTCTCTGTCTGTGTCCCCCGTGTCCTCAAAGAGCCGCAGCCCCGGGCTGAGCTCGGCCGCAGTGCTGCCGCCTTGTGGGAAGAGATCGGTACTGCAGCCGTGCCCGGAGCCGGAGCCCGGGCAGTGCTGCCGCCTTGTGGACACATCGCGGTACTGCAGCCGTGCCCCGAACCGGCGACGGGCTCCTCCTCGGCGCTGCTGCGGGAGGGCGGTGGGGGCGTGTGACCTTCTCAAGATGGCGGATGGCCCAACGTGACGATGCCGTTCCACTGGAACTGATGCGGCGCTCGGGACGGCGGACGCAATAGGGCCCCGGCAGAGATACGCTGGGGGGTGTGTGTGTGTGTGGGGGGGGGGTGTGTGTGTGTCCTTCTTTTCCCGCCCTTTTTTTTTGCCGTCCTATGTAGAAGGTCGGGTGAGCGATGGCCAGGTCGCCATCTTGGGAGTGGCACGCTGCAATTTCCGCCCTTCCTGGCGCCAAATTTGGTCCTGGCAGAAGCCACTTCCGGTGGCGTTGCCACCGTTGTCGTGGTAACTGTAAAGCCCCAGGTAATGGTGTCTGTTGAAGTCGCCTGCCTGAATCCGACCCCCGACGCCGAGCGCGCGCTCTCCCGCCGCCTGTCCCACGAGCCATTTCCAGCACCGCTGACCAGTCCGCGCCCGTCCGCGCCGCGTAAAAGGCGACGGAAAATCGCGCCGAGAACGCGGGATCGGTTTCGGGGCCGGATTCAGGCAGGCGAGTTCAATAGTCGCCAATGTAGGGGGCCTTCTTTTTTGCCTCCCGAAACAAAGATGGCGGAGGCACCGGAAATGGCTTCTGCCAGTATCAAAGATGGCGGCAGGGGAGGGCGGAAATTGCGTCTCGACCTTCCCAAGATGGCGACTCAACCGTCACTCGCCCGACCTTCTACATAGGGCGGCAAAAAAGGGGCGGGGAAAAAGAGGACCCCTCACGGGGTGTCTACTGCATTGCCTGCCCGCGACGCCGACGCCGATCCCCCCCCCCCGGCGCGATTTTGCGCGGCGTTTCCCATCGTGCCCACACGGGCTGTGGGCTCAGCGGCGCCGCGGACGCGCGGGAGCCCGGCGGGCGCCGACAGGCAGCGGCGAGTCCGCCCCTCTCTCTCTGCCGGGGTTCTTCCACGGCCGCCGTCGCGGACAGCGACTCCCGTCCCGCCGCGCTACGTCTCCGCGCCGCCCGGGTCCGCTCCCGCCCGGGGAACGCATCGACGAAGGAAGAACGGTCGCCCAGCTCCCGGAGCCATCGCCCTACCCGCAGCCGGGAGCAGCCCGCAGGAGGAGGCACCTGCTCTCTCTGCCGGAGAGGTGAGAGGGGCGGAAGGACGGGGCGGCGTGGGAGAGCGGGCACGGGAGAATTCCCAGGCACAATTCCAGCTCCCCACCCTTGCAGCTGGCAGCAGCCCGGTGTCCTCTGCGTGTGGCGGCAGCTGCAGCGCTGGTTTGGAGCAAGCTTCCATGGCATTTTGTTGCAAAGGTGCCCCTTCCAGCCGGGTGCCCCGGCTGGGTTCCCTGGCTGGGAGAGCCCTTGAAGTAGCCAAAGGGAGCAGCTGCTGAGAATTCCGAGCCCGCTGTTCCTGTGATTCTGGATACAGTGTTTCAGTAGTGTGTGCTTCTATCCTATGTGCTGCTAGATGTACTTTGGAACAAGTTGACTCTTTCATCCCTCCCCACCTGCATTCTTCCTAGGTGTACGTTTTATTCAGCAGCATTCAGATGAGAGAGAGGATCTCTGTTCCCATCAGCATAAAAGGAAAAAGTGTGCTCTCACAGACCTAAGTTGTTTGGTCAAAATATTCTTACTTTGCTTTGGTCCAAAACATGTTATTACTGTGTGCAAGCTCATGGGGAAGATTTTATTCAACAGCTCTCAGTGGGACATGAAAGCTCCACTTTCCCTTTTCTTGAACAGCCTGAGACCCAATATTACTTGATATCAATTTTATTACAGGCGTTTGGAACTTTTTGAAGAGCCAGAAGGATTGTTTGTGCATACGTGTGTCACTAATATCCCTCCTCTCTCCAATGCAGGATGGGGGGGGAAAGGGCTGCAGAGCTTCCTACAAGGGGCTGTAAGTGCAAATAAAGAGGAGCCAGAGGTTTAGTTGATATGAAGCACTAGTTCTGAAAAGAGCCTGATGGATTTGCTGATACCAAAACCAGTAGGAATAGGAGACTGAACTCGGGCATGGGGATGGTCTCGTTGGCTTTAAAAAGCTTTAATGGCTTTAAAGGGCATTTTTATCAGACCTGGTTTATTTTTATTACCTTTCATTACATTTTAGAATAAAAAAGCCCCGCTCCATCGCTGCGGCTGTGATGTGTGACTAAAGCCCATCTTCCCTCCACTGGGAACAGGTGAGAGATGGAACTAAACCCCAAAGGATTTTCTGCTCACTGATGGCACGTGAGTTTTCTTGGGAATTCTCTGCCAAATGTGGTCAGTTGTTCTTGAATGTGGCCATGAGGGGAGTTGAACGTGCCAGCCCAGATCTGCAAACATGCAGTGCCAGAAGGAGAACCCTTGAAGTGTCACCTGGGATGTGTTCCACTGACTCACAAGTGGGTGCTGTGCCCAGGTCCCCTGTCCAAATCCTGGCCGGGCAGAAGCCAGGACTGCCCATTGCTCGTGATATGAATTCAGTTTTGGGGAGGTTAAATACAAATGAGATGCCAGGGAGGGAATGGCTTCTAACTGTAAATATTTTTGTCCTAGAGGAGCCCTGCCCAGTCTGACTGCTGCCCAGTGCTGCTCCCTGACTGCACGCTCTCTTGGTGAGCCTCTGTCCTGCTGGCCGTGCCTTTTCTGTCCCCGTGCCGCTCCTTGCCCGTCTTTACCCTCCCGAGCACGTGGCGTGGTCGCTTCCTGTCTCCCGGTCCTGGTTTCCCTTTTTGTCCCTGTGTCCCTGCGTCCTTGCTGTGTGTTTGGGACTCCGTCTTTTTGTCTGTCCTTCTCCGTGCCTCACTCGTGTTCCCGTTCTGTTCCCTGTGGCTCTGTGGTGCTCCCCGTGCCATTGTTTCCCCCGGGATCCTTGTGTCCCGTTCGCTGCCCCTGTTCTTTTTTAATCCCTCTCTCGTGCTGCCCATCTAGCATCCCTTTTTTGTGGTTTTGTTTTCTATTTTTTTTTCCTCCATTTCATCCTGCACCCCGATCTTCATTTTCTTTCCTGTGTCCTCTCTGCTGCCACTCTCTGCCTCGTGTCCTCTGTGTCTGCGGGGCCGGGGAGGAACTTCAGCCCTCCTGGGGGCTGCCCCCCCGCCCTTTTCCTTGTGCCAGCAGGGTCCCTTTTTGGGGGCATGGACCCGTGGGAAGGGTTCCCATCAAGGGCCGTGCTGCCGTCCAGGGCAGCTGGAGCGGTTCTGTGCCTTCATTTTGGGGGTGAGGAAAGAAGGCTGAGGGGGGGACGGGGTGGAGACTCGGGGGGCTCCGATGTGTTTCGGGGCAGCCCGAGGTCCCCGGCAGAGGGAGCCACGCTGCGGCGCAGGGGCAGGGGAGTGGGGAATGGGGGGGGGGGGGGGGGCCGTGCTGGGTGCCCTCCCCCAGAGGGACCCACGGGTGCCAGGACATTCCCAGGGAGGGGTGGCCGTAGAATACATGAAAAATAGCAATATAAAAAAAAGACCTAAATCTCGTTGAAAAGAAGTATTTGATTGGTTTTTATTTGGTTAGAGGCAGGGGTTTTATATAGGTTATATAAGTCTAAAATATACGGAATGCAATAGAAAAAGAAATTTTAAAAGTATTTGTATAAATATAAAATATAAACACAGAAGTTACACATCTCTATAAAATACAGAGTCTATAATATAAATAAAGCAAATATTATCAAAATACATAATGTCTAAATATAAGTTGTAAAAGATGAAACTAGAAATATAAAAAGATTTAACTATGGTTTAAAATAAATGTTTTATTGGTTTTTAATTGGTTAGGGGCAGGGTGTTGAAGAAATAATATAAGCAACAGATAAATATCCAAATAAAATAAGGACAAATGGTATAAGCCATAGATAAATCTACAAATGTACAATAAAATACAGACATGAAATTAGAAATGCATCTATAAATATATGTAAGTATAAATCTATATAGAATCAGAAAAGTATTTATGTAGTATTTATGTAGTATTTAATACAATTAATATTGAATCTATTCTTATAGTATAATATATACGTAATATAAATGTACAAATTACAGATATAAATATGAAAAATGCAAGTAGAAAAATATATTTGAATATAGTATAAAACAAAGTGGTTTGTTGGTTTCCATATGGTTAGAAGCACAGCTTTTTAATGAATGATATTAAACATAAAAGCATACAAATATGTTAAATATCAAGATATAGATATACATAAAATAAATAGTAGTAGTAGAAAGATATATAATAAAAAGTAAAAACAAAGTCTTGTCTATATTTTGCACCATATTAGAATATAAATTAAATTGAATATATAAAGATATGTGTAGACTATGAATAGATATATAAAATAAATAATAGCAAATAGATACATGTATATATATATCTCAATATATATATATCTAAAGGGTTTTGTTTGTTTTCATTTCATTAGAGGAAGGCATTCTTTAGTTTCGGCTGGGGTTTATTTTGGTGCATTCATTTAGGGGGATTTCCGGAAGGGATGGATCTCGTTGTTTCATCATCCCCCCCCCATCCCTTGTCTGTCTGTCTGTCTGTCTGTCCGTCCGTCCCCAAAGCGCCGCAGCCCCGGGCTGAGCTCGGCGGCAGTGCTGCCGCCTTGTGGGCACAGCGCGGTACTGCAGCCGTCGCCTGTCTGGGATGCAGCCCCACAGCGAGCAGTCCGGAGCAGAAGTGTGAGAGCTGGGATCCTTTGACTTCTGCAGGGGGACTTCATTTTCTTTTCCTCTTCTTCTCTTCCAGGACCGGAGAAACGGTTCCACTCCTCCCATCTTTGCCAAAAGCTGTGGTGTTTGAGGAGCCAGAGCCAAGGTGCCTTCAGCACCAGGGCTCTGCACTGGAGGGCTCCCGGTCCTGACCGCGCAGGGTTCCCCTTTTCCTCCCCGCTGGGATGAAGTGTCTATGGAATCTGGGATCTGGGTGAAACTGCGGCTCTGCTGGTATCCAGGGACGTGAGGTTCCGGGAGACTGCGTTTCCCTGTGGCTTTCCAGGTCGGCAGGAGCCGGAGGAAATGGGGTGCCAGAGCCGTGCCCCATCAGGCCGTGTTTGCCTCTGAGGAACAGAGAGTCCGGGCTGAGGTGAGATTGCCGGGAGTGCTTGGATGGATGAGCTGTGCGGGGAACGGGGAGCTCGGAATCGCAGCTGCTGCTGGATCCATTGCCTTAGGTCTGCTCCGTCTGTGTCTGTGCCAAGTGGGATTTGTGCTGGGGAGAGAGGTGCTGTGGGGAGCCAAAGGTGGAGTAAATCCTCTGTGGGGATGGGCAGCGAAGGACTGAGTAGCAGGGAAAGGAGAGGATTTCTAAAGGATACGACTGTTTCTGCCAAGAGCGGGGTGGAGCAGCGATGGGGGTGGTTGGGTTTGGCCTGGGCTGTGTTATTCTTGGTGCCATTTTAAAATTCTGTCGTGTGATTTACTGTCCGGGAGCTTTCGAACGAGAGCTGACAGAAATGTAGGTTAAGCCTTGGAAGTTGGGTCCATTGACTGCAGCAGCTCGCCGAGGCTGGAGGACTGGGGTGATGGCTGCTCCCAGGAAAGGTCACTTATTTATTGATGCTGTGTCACATTTCCCTCAGCCCGGAATGGCTGTGAGTTTGTGCTCTTCTCAGTGGGGGATTGGAGAAGGTTTTGGCTGTAATTAGAAGTGGGAGAAAAATCCTGCTAAATAAAAGTCTCCCCTCTGTCCCCCCTAAGTTATCCCAGTTTGTCCCAGCTTGGAGCTGCGCAGAAGTCAGGCAGGGGAAATGACATCAGGGATACAGCTGTCAGTTCCAAGGCAGAGAGAGAAGATGTAGCAGCCAAGGGCAGGGGAGGGGAAAGGTTTCAGAAAGCATTTCTGTGGTGTAATGAATGCCAATTTCTGCTTGCCCAGGGAGAAGAGGACGAACTCCCAGCCATTCAGGCCTGACAGTCCCCTGCAGCGAGAGCATACACTGTATGAGTTCAGGGTCGAAGACAAGGCTGACGGAAAATCCAGGGTATTTGTAAGGGATGATGAGAGGTGGGTCCAGGGTGAGAATCCAGTGGGTAAAGGGAAAAGTGGTGTAAGGGAGGAGTAATACAGGGCAGGGGCCGATAAGGTAGGATGGGTGGAACAGTGCAGTGAACATAAACCAGTGGGGGGGGGGGGGGGGGGGCGGGGGGTACAAGGATACAAGAACTTTCCAGAGCTGGGAGGAGACAAGGGATGACATAACTGGGAATAGAGGCAACCAATGGGAAATGAGGGTTATAAAGCTTTACCTTAAAGCTTTGCCATAAAGAATTTTTAAAACCTTTGACAACCTTCTTAGGAGCTATTCTAAACTTAAACAGATGCCCTCCAAGGTCTGGGGCCATGGGCCAACTCCTCACCCAAAACACTGGTCTGGCTTGGCATGTCAGTCAGTCCGATTCCTACACTGGGCCTCTGCATGATATTCGCCCAGAAGCTGCCTTTCAAGGACTGAAGTGGAACAAAAAGTATAAAAGAAATGTCATTCCCAGAGGGAAAATAGTTTCATTTCTCTTGTGTCTGCTTTTTTTTTTTTTTTTTTTTTTTTTTTTTTGCAGTTACCTCAAAACTCCCGGATCCAGAACAGCTACTCTGAGTTTTGGTAGAGATTCCAAAGCAGGATACAGTAGGTTTCAAAGTACACCTTGGAAAATCAATCGTTTGTCTGCAGCATGCAGCAGGTAGGTGTGATGTCTGTAACTGGTCTTAGTTGACGCAGAGGTACTTGGAAAAAAATGTTTAATCTTTCATCTCTCCCCACCTGCATTCTTCCTAAGTGTACTTTTTATTCAGCAGGACTCGGATGAGAGAGAGAGAGAGAGAGAGAGGAACTCTCTTCACATCAGCGTCAAAGGAAAAAGTGTTCAGCGACTTACAGTCCTAGTGACTGTTCTGGATTGTTTTTCCATCAGACCTTGCGTGCCGTACCAGTCTGTGGGTTAACAGGTGTCTAAGAAAGGTCAAAAGGGAATAACTCCATGTCGTTCACTCGTGTGAATCTTGGTGGGGAGCAGAGCCGAGAGTGAACTGCAGTGAGGGGGAGGTTACTGAAGCCCCAGTTTGTTTCCAGGGAGCGTGGTGTTGTGGTGTTCAAAGTTACAGGTGCCTGCTGGCCTCGAGCTGGATACTTCTGCCTCTGCTTTCTTTGGGGGTTGATGATTCCTTATGTTTATGTTGGCGTGCCAGGCAAATTGTTAAAGGTATTTCCATCAGACCTGGTTTGAATGTGTTACCCCTTCATTTAATTAAAAGAAAAAAAGCCCCGCTCCATCACTGCTGCTGTGATGTGTGACAAAAGCCCATCTTCCCTCCACTGGGAACAGGTGAGAGATGGAACTAAACCCCAAAGGATTTTCTGCTCACTGATGGCACGTGAGTTTTCTTGGGAATTCTCTGCCAAATCTGGTGAATTGTTTTTGAATGTGGCCATGAGGGGAGTTGAACGTGCCCGTCCAGATCTGCAAACATGCAGTGCCAGAAGGAGAAGCCTTGAAATGTAAACCGGGATTTATTCACCTGACTCGCAGGTGTGTGTGCTGTGCCCAGGTCCCCTGTCCAAATCCTGGGCGGGGAGAAGCCAGGACTGCACATTCCTTGTGATAGGAATTCAGGTTTTTTTGGGGGGGTTGCAGTGGGGGTTAAATACAAATGAGATGCCAGGGAGGGAATGGCTCCTACGTGTAAATATATTTGCCCAAAAGGAGCCCTGCCCAGTCTGACTGCTGCCCAGTGCTGCTCCCTGACTGTACCCTCTCTTGGTGAGCCTCTGTCCCGCTGGCCGTGTTTTTGTTTTCTGGTTTTTTTTTTTTTGTTTGTTTGTTTTTTTTGTTTTTTTTTTTTGTTTGTTTCATCCTGCACCCCGATCTTCATTTTCTTCCCGTGTCGTCTCTGCTGCCACTGTCCCTTTCTGCCTCGTGTCCTCTGTGTCTGGTTTATAATGTGTAGACTATATGGATATATGAATTCCACGTAAGTATGCCAAATATAAATAGAAAAATGAATTGAAATATAGTTTTAAAATAAAGGGGTTTTAATTTTCTGTTTTGTTAGAGGCCGGGCTTTTCCATAAAGGATATAAAAATGTGAAGATATAGAATATATAAATGTGTGTGTGTGTGTGTATATACATATATATACACACACATAAAATACAAATGTTAGTAATATAAAGATTTCTTAATAAAAATAATATTGTACCCATGTTGTAATTGATGCCAATATACATTAAATTCAATATCCAAAAATAGGTATTGATTATGAATATAAATTAATATTAACAAACATATATTTTTTATATATATATATATATATATATATATATATATATCTAATGGGTTTGGGGTCTTTTTAATTTGTTCATGGCAGGGATTTTTTAGTTTGGGTCGGGGTTTTTTTGGGGGCATTCGTTTAGTAGGATTTTTTAAAGGGAGGGACCTCGATGTTTTTTGGCCCCTTGTCTGTGTGTGTGTGTGTGTGTGTGTGTGTGTGTCTGTCTCTCTGTCTGTGTGTGTCTGTCTCTCTGTCTGTGTGTGTCTGTCTCTCTGTCTGTGTGTGTGTGTGTCTCTCTGTCTGTGTGTGTGTGTCTCTCTGTCTGTGTCCCCCGTGTCCTCAAAGAGCCGCAGCCCCGGGCTGAGCTCGGCCGCAGTGCTGCCGCCTTGTGGGAAGAGATCGGTACTGCAGCCGTGCCCGGAGCCGGAGCCCTGGCAGTGCTGCCGCCTTGTGGACACAGCGCGGTACTGCAGCCGTGCCCCGAACCGGCGACGGGCTCCTCCTCGGCGCTGCTGCGGGAGGGCGGTGGGGGCGTGTGACCTTCTCAAGATGGCGGATGGCCCAACGTGACGATGCCGTTCCACTGGAACTGATGCGACGCTCGGGACGGCGGACGCAATAGGGCCCCGGCAGAGATACGCTGGGGGGTGTGTGTGTGTGTGGGGGGGGGGTGTGTGTATGTCCTTCTTTTCCCGCCCTTTTTTTTTGCCGTCCTATGTAGAAGGTCGGGTGAGCGATGGCCAGGTCGCCATCTTAGGAGTGGCACGCTGCAATTTCCGCCCTTCCTGGCGCCAAATTTGGTCCTGGCAGAAGCCACTTCCGGTGGCGTTGCCACCGTTGTCGTGGTAACTGTAAAGCCCCAGATAATGGTGTCTGTTGAAGTCGCCTGCCTGAATCCGACCCCCGACGCCGAGCGCGCGCTCTCCCGCCGCCTGTCCCACGAGCCATTTCCAGCACCGCTGACCAGTCCGCGCCCGTCCGCGCCGCGTAAAAGGCGACGGAAAATCGCGCCGAGAACGCGGGATCGGTTTCGGGGCCGGATTCAGGCAGGCGAGTTCAATAGTCGCCAATGTAGGGGGCCTTCTTTTTTGCCTCCCGAAACAAAGATGGCGGAGGCACCGGAAATGGCTTCTGCCAGTATCAAAGATGGCGGCAGGGGAGGGCGGAAATTGCGTCTCGACCTTCCCAAGATGGCGACTCAACCGTCACTCGCCCGACCTTCTACATAGGGCGGCAAAAAAGGGGCGGGGAAAAAGAGGACCCCTCACGGGGTGTCTACTGCATTGCCTGCCCGCGACGCCGACGCCGATCCCCCCCCCCGGCGCGATTTTGCGCGGTGTTTCCCATCGTGCCCACACGGGCTGTGGGCTCAGCGGCGCCGCGGACGCGCGGGAGCGCCGGCGGGCGCCGACAGGCAGCGGCGAGTCCGCCCCTCTCTCTCTGCCGGGGTTCTTCCACGGCCGCCGTCGCGGCGAGCGACTCCCGTCCCGCCGCGCTACGTCTCCGCGCCGCCCGGGTCCGCTCCCGCCCGGGGAACGCATCGACGAAGGAAGAACGGTCGCCCAGCTCCCGGAGCCATCGCCCTACCCGCAGCCGGGAGCAGCCCGCAGGAGGAGGCACCTGCTCTCTCTGCCGGAGAGGTGAGAGGGGCGGAAGGACGGGGCGGCGTGGGAGAGCGGGCACGGGAGAATTCCCAGGCACAATTCCAGCTCCCCACCCTTGCAGCTGGCAGCAGCCCGGTGTCCTCTGCGTGTGGCGGCAGCTGCAGCGCTGGTTTGGAGCAAGCTTCCATGGCATTTTGTTGCAAAGGTGCCCCTTCCAGCCGGGTGCCCCGGCTGGGTTCCCTGGCTGGGAGAGCCCTTGAAGTAGCCAAAGGGAGCAGCTGCTGAGAATTCCGAGCCCGCTGTTCCTGTGATTCTGGATACAGTGTTTCAGTAGTGTGTGCTTCTATCCTATGTGCTGCTAGATGTACTTTGGAACAAGTTGACTCTTGCATCCCTCCCCACCTGCATTCTTCCTAGGTGTACGTTTTATTCAGCAGCATTCAGATGAGAGAGAGGAGCTCTGTTCCCATCAGCATAAAAGGAAAAAGTGTGCTCTCACAGACCTAAGTTGTTTGGTCAAAAAATTCTTACTTTGCTTTGGTCCAAAACATGTTATTACTGTGTGCAAGCTCATGGGGAAGATTTTATTCAACAGCTCTCAGTGGGACATGAAAGCTCCACTTTCCCTTTTCTTGAACAGCCTGAGACCCAATATTACTTGATATCAATTTTATTACAGGCGTTTGGAACTTTTTGAAGAGCCAGAAGGATTGTTTGTGCATACGTGTGTCACTAATATCCCTCCTCTCTCCAATGCAGGATGGGGGGGAAAAGGGCTGCAGAGCTTCCTACAAGGGGCTGTAAGTGCAAATAAAGAGGAGCCAGAGGTTTAGTTGATATGAATCACTGTTTCTGAAAAGAGCCTGATGGATTTGCTGATACCAAAACCAGTAGGAATAGGAGACTGAACTCGGGCATGGGGATGGTCTCGTTGGCTTTAAAAAGCTTTAATGGCTTTAAAGGGCATTTCTATCAGACCTGGTTTATTTTTATTACCTTTCATTACATTTTAGAATAAAAAAGCCCCGCTCCATCGCTGCGGCTGTGATGTGTGACTAAAGCCCATCTTCCCTCCACTGGGAACAGGTGAGAGATGGAACTAAACCCCAAAGGATTTTCTGCTCACTGATGGCACGTGAGTTTTCTTGGGAATTCTCTGCCAAATGTGGTCACTTGTTCTTGAATGTGGCCATGAGGGGAGTTGAACGTGCCAGCCCAGATCTGCAAACATGCAGTGCCAGAAGGAGAACCCTTGAAGTGTCACCTGGGATGTGTTCCACTGACTCACAAGTGGGTGCTGTGCCCAGGTCCCCTGTCCAAATCCTGGCCGGGCAGAAGCCAGGACTGCCCATTGCTCGTGATATGAATTCAGTTTTGGGGAGGTTAAATACAAATGAGATGCCAGGGAGGGAATGGCTTCTAACTGTAAATATTTTTGTCCTAGAGGAGCCCTGCCCAGTCTGACTGCTGCCCAGTGCTGCTCCCTGACTGCACGCTCTCTTGGTGAGCCTCTGTCCTGCTGGCCGTGCCTTTTCTGTCCCCGTGCCGCTCCTTGCCCGTCTTTACCCTCCCGAGCACGTGGCGTGGTCGCTTCCTGTCTCCCGGTCCTGGTTTCCCTTTTTGTCCCTGTGTCCCTGCGTCCTTGCTGTGTGTTTGGGACTCCGTCTTTTTGTCTGTCCTTCTCCGTGCCTCACTCGTGTTCCCGTTCTGTTCCCTGTGGCTCTGTGGTGCTCCCCGTGCCATTGTTTCCCCCGGGATCCTTGTGTCCCGTTCGCTGCCCCTGTTCTTTTTTAATCCCTCTCTCGTGCTGCCCATCTAGCATCCCTTTTTTGTGGTTTTGTTTTCTATTTTTTTTTCCTCCATTTCATCCTGCACCCCGATCTTCATTTTCTTTCCTGTGTCCTCTCTGCTGCCACTCTCTGCCTCGTGTCCTCTGTGTCTGCGGGGCCGGGGAGGAACTTCAGCCCTCCTGGGGGCTGCCCCCCCGCCCTTTTCCTTGTGCCAGCAGGGTCCCTTTTTGGGGGCATGGACCCGTGGGAAGGGTTCCCATCAAGGGCCGTGCTGCCGTCCAGGGCAGCTGGAGCGGTTCTGTGCCTTCATTTTGGGGGTGAGGAAAGAAGGCTGAGGGGGGGACGGGGTGGAGACTCGGGGGGCTCCGATGTGTTTCGGGGCAGCCCGAGGTCCCCGGCAGAGGGAGCCACGCTGCGGCGCAGGGGCAGGGGAGTGGGGAATGGGGGGGGGGGGGGGGGGCCGTGCTGGGTGCCCTCCCCCAGAGGGACCCACGGGTGCCAGGACATTCCCAGGGAGGGGTGGCCGTAGAATACATGAAAAATAGCAATATAAAAAAAAGACCTAAATCTCGTTGAAAAGAAGTATTTGATTGGTTTTTATTTGGTTAGAGGCAGGGGTTTTATATAGGTTATATAAGTCTAAAATATACGGAATGCAATAGAAAAAGAAATTTTAAAAGTATTTGTATAAATATAAAATATAAACACAGAAGTTACACATCTCTATAAAATACAGAGTCTATAATATAAATAAAGCAAATATTATCAAAATACATAATGTCTAAATATAAGTTGTAAAAGATGAAACTAGAAATATAAAAAGATTTAACTATGGTTTAAAATAAATGTTTTATTGGTTTTTAATTGGTTAGGGGCAGGGTGTTGAAGAAATAATATAAGCAACAGATAAATATCCAAATAAAATAAGGACAAATGGTATAAGCCATAGATAAATCTACAAATGTACAATAAAATACAGACATGAAATTAGAAATGCATCTATAAATATATGTAAGTATAAATCTATATAGAATCAGAAAAGTATTTATGTAGTATTTATGTAGTATTTAATACAATTAATATTGAATCTATTCTTATAGTATAATATATACGTAATATAAATGTACAAATTACAGATATAAATATGAAAAATGCAAGTAGAAAAATATATTTGAATATAGTATAAAACAAAGTGGTTTGTTGGTTTCCATATGGTTAGAAGCACAGCTTTTTAATGAATGATATTAAACATAAAAGCATACAAATATGTTAAATATCAAGATATAGATATACATAAAATAAATAGTAGTAGTAGAAAGATATATAATAAAAAGTAAAAACAAAGTCTTGTCTATATTTTGCACCATATTAGAATATAAATTAAATTGAATATATAAAGATATGTGTAGACTATGAATAGATATATAAAATAAATAATAGCAAATAGATACATGTATATATATATCTCAATATATATATATCTAAAGGGTTTTGTTTGTTTTCATTTCATTAGAGGAAGGCATTCTTTAGTTTCGGCTGGGGTTTATTTTGGTGCATTCATTTAGGGGGATTTCCGGAAGGGATGGATCTCGTTGTTTCATCATCCCCCCCCCCCATCCCTTGTCTGTCTGTCTGTCTGTCTGTCCGTCCGTCCCCAAAGCGCCGCAGCCCCGGGCTGAGCTCGGCGGCAGTGCTGCCGCCTTGTGGGCACAGCGCGGTACTGCAGCCGTCGCCTGTCTGGGATGCAGCCCCACAGCGAGCAGTCCGGAGCAGAAGTGTGAGAGCTGGGATCCTTTGACTTCTGCAGGGGGACTTCATTTTCTTTTCCTCTTCTTCTCTTCCAGGACCGGAGAAACGGTTCCACTCCTCCCATCTTTGCCAAAAGCTGTGGTGTTTGAGGAGCCAGAGCCAAGGTGCCTTCAGCACCAGGGCTCTGCACTGGAGGGCTCCCGGTCCTGACCGCGCAGGGTTCCCCTTTTCCTCCCCGCTGGGATGAAGTGTCTATGGAATCTGGGATCTGGGTGAAACTGCGGCTCTGCTGGTATCCAGGGACGTGAGGTTCCGGGAGACTGCGTTTCCCTGTGGCTTTCCAGGTCGGCAGGAGCCGGAGGAAATGGGGTGCCAGAGCCGTGCCCCATCAGGCCGTGTTTGCCTCTGAGGAACAGAGAGTCCGGGCTGAGGTGAGATTGCCGGGAGTGCTTGGATGGATGAGCTGTGCGGGGAACGGGGAGCTCGGAATCGCAGCTGCTGCTGGATCCATTGCCTTAGGTCTGCTCCGTCTGTGTCTGTGCCAAGTGGGATTTGTGCTGGGGAGAGAGGTGCTGTGGGGAGCCAAAGGTGGAGTAAATCCTCTGTGGGGATGGGCAGCGAAGGACTGAGTAGCAGGGAAAGGAGAGGATTTCTAAAGGATACGACTGTTTCTGCCAAGAGCGGGGTGGAGCAGCGATGGGGGTGGTTGGGTTTGGCCTGGGCTGTGTTATTCTTGGTGCCATTTTAAAATTCTGTCGTGTGATTTACTGTCCGGGAGCTTTCGAACGAGAGCTGACAGAAATGTAGGTTAAGCCTTGGAAGTTGGGTCCATTGACTGCAGCAGCTCGCCGAGGCTGGAGGACTGGGGTGATGGCTGCTCCCAGGAAAGGTCACTTATTTATTGATGCTGTGTCACATTTCCCTCAGCCCGGAATGGCTGTGAGTTTGTGCTCTTCTCAGTGGGGGATTGGAGAAGGTTTTGGCTGTAATTAGAAGTGGGAGAAAAATCCTGCTAAATAAAAGTCTCCCCTCTGTCCCCCCTAAGTTATCCCAGTTTGTCCCAGCTTGGAGCTGCGCAGAAGTCAGGCAGGGGAAATGACATCAGGGATACAGCTGTCAGTTCCAAGGCAGAGAGAGAAGATGTAGCAGCCAAGGGCAGGGGAGGGGAAAGGTTTCAGAAAGCATTTCTGTGGTGTAATGAATGCCAATTTCTGCTTGCCCAGGGAGAAGAGGACGAACTCCCAGCCATTCAGGCCTGACAGTCCCCTGCAGCGAGAGCATACACTGTATGAGTTCAGGGTCGAAGACAAGGCTGAGGGAAAATCCAGGGTATTTGTAAGGGATGATGAGAGGTGGGTCCAGGGTGAGAATCCAGTGGGTAAAGGGAAAAGTGGTGTAAGGGAGGAGTAATACAGGGCAGGGGCCGATAAGGTAGGATGGGTGGAACAGTGCAGTGAACATAAACCAGTGGGGGGGGGGGGGGGGGGGGGGGTACAAGGATACAAGAACTTTCCAGAGCTGGGAGGAGACAAGGGATGACATAACTGGGAATAGAGGCAACCAATGGGAAATGAGGGTTATAAAGCTTTACCTTAAAGCTTTGCCATAAAGAATTTTTAAAACCTTTGACAACCTTCTTAGGAGCTATTCTAAACTTAAACAGATGCCCTCCAAGGTCTGGGGCCATGGGCCAACTCCTCACCCAAAACACTGGTCTGGCTTGGCATGTCAGTCAGTCCGATTCCTACACTGGGCCTCTGCATGATATTCGCCCAGAAGCTGCCTTTCAAGGACTGAAGTGGAACAAAAAGTATAAAAGAAATGTCATTCCCAGAGGGAAAATAGTTTCATTTCTCTTGTGTCTGCTTTTTTTTTTTTTTTTTTTTTTTTTTTTGCAGTTACCTCAAAATTCCCGGATCCAGAACAGCTACTCTGAGTTTTGGTAGAGATTCCAAAGCAGGATACAGTAGGTTTCAAAGTACACCTTGGAAAATCAATCGTTTGTCTGCAGCATGCAGCAGGTAGGTGTGATGTCTGTAACTGGTCTTAGTTGACGCAGAGGTACTTGGAAAAAAATGTTTAATCTTTCATCTCTCCCCACCTGCATTCTTCCTAAGTGTACTTTTTATTCAGCAGGACTCGGATGAGAGAGAGAGAGAGAGAGAGAGGAACTCTCTTCACATCAGCGTCAAAGGAAAAAGTGTTCAGCGACTTACAGTCCTAGTGACTGTTCTGGATTGTTTTTCCATCAGACCTTGCGTGCCGTACCAGTCTGTGGGTTAACAGGTGTCTAAGAAAGGTCAAAAGGGAATAACTCCATGTCGTTCACTCGTGTGAATCTTGGTGGGGAGCAGAGCCGAGAGTGAACTGCAGTGAGGGGGAGGTTACTGAAGCCCCAGTTTGTTTCCAGGGAGCGTGGTGTTGTGGTGTTCAAAGTTACAGGTGCCTGCTGGCCTCGAGCTGGATACTTCTGCCTCTGCTTTCTTTGGGGGTTGATGATTCCTTATGTTTATGTTGGCGTGCCAGGCAAATTGTTAAAGGTATTTCCATCAGACCTGGTTTGAATGTGTTACCCCTTCATTTAATTAAAAGAAAAAAAGCCCCGCTCCATCACTGCTGCTGTGATGTGTGACAAAAGCCCATCTTCCCTCCACTGGGAACAGGTGAGAGATGGAACTAAACCCCAAAGGATTTTCTGCTCACTGATGGCACGTGAGTTTTTTTGGGAATTCTCTGCCAAATCTGGTGAATTGTTTTTGAATGTGGCCATGAGGGGAGTTGAACGTGCCCGTCCAGATCTGCAAACATGCAGTGCCAGAAGGAGAAGCCTTGAAATGTAAACCGGGATTTATTCACCTGACTCGCAGGTGTGTGTGCTGTGCCCAGGTCCCCTGTCCAAATCCTGGGCGGGGAGAAGCCAGGACTGCACATTCCTTGTGATAGGAATTCAGGTTTTTTTGGGGGGGTTGCAGTGGGGGTTAAATACAAATGAGATGCCAGGGAGGGAATGGCTCCTACGTGTAAATATATTTGCCCAAAAGGAGCCCTGCCCAGTCTGACTGCTGCCCAGTGCTGCTCCCTGACTGTACCCTCTCTTGGTGAGCCTCTGTCCCGCTGGCCGTGTTTTTGTTTTCTGGTTTTTTTTTTTTTTTTTTTGTTTGTTTGTTTTTTTTGTTTTTTTTTTTTTGTTTGTTTCATCCTGCACCCCGATCTTCATTTTCTTCCCGTGTCGTCTCTGCTGCCACTGTCCCTTTCTGCCTCGTGTCCTCTGTGTCTGGTTTATAATGTGTAGACTATATGGATATATGAATTCCACGTAAGTATGCCAAATATAAATAGAAAAATGAATTGAAATATAGTTTTAAAATAAAGGGGTTTTAATTTTCTGTTTTGTTAGAGGCCGGGCTTTTCCATAAAGGATATAAAAATGTGAAGATATAGAATATATAAATGTGTGTGTGTGTGTGTATACCAATATACATTAAATTCAATATCCAAAAATAGGTATTGATTATGAATATAAATTAATTATTAACAAACATATATTTATATATATATATATATATCTATATCTAATGGGTTTGGGGTTTTTTTAATTTGTTCATGGCAGGGATTTTTTAGTTTGGGTCGGGGTTTTTTTGGGGGCATTCGTTTAGTAGGATTTTTTAAAGGGAGGGACCTCGATGTTTTTTGGCCCCTTGTCTGTGTGTGTGTGTGTGTCTCTCTCTCTGTCTGTGTGTGTGTCTGTCTCTCTGTCTGTGTGTGTGTCTGTCTCTCTGTCTGTGTGTGTCTGTCTCTCTGTCTGTGTGTGTGTGTGTCTCTCTGTCTGTGTGTGTGTGTGTCTCTCTGTCTGTGTGTGTGTGTCTCTCTGTCTGTGTCCCCCGTGTCCTCAAAGAGCCGCAGCCCCGGGCTGAGCTCGGCCGCAGTGCTGCCGCCTTGTGGGAAGAGATCGGTACTGCAGCCGTGCCCGGAGCCGGAGCCCTGGCAGTGCTGCCGCCTTGTGGACACAGCGCGGTACTGCAGCCGTGCCCCGAACCGGCGACGGGCTCCTCCTCGGCGCTGCTGCGGGAGGGCGGTGGGGGCGTGTGACCTTCTCAAGATGGCGGATGGCCCAACGTGACGATGCCGTTCCACTGGAACTGATGCGGCGCTCGGGACGGCGGACGCAATAGGGCCCCGGCAGAGATACGCTGGGGGGTGTGTGTGTGTGGGGGGGGGGGGTGTGTGTATGTCCTTCTTTTCCCGCCCTTTTTTTTTGCCGTCCTATGTAGAAGGTCGGGTGAGCGATGGCCAGGTCGCCATCTTAGGAGTGGCACGCTGCAATTTCCGCCCTTCCTGGCGCCAAATTTGGTCCTGGCAGAAGCCACTTCCGGTGGCGTTGCCACCGTTGTCGTGGTAACTGTAAAGCCCCAGATAATGGTGTCTGTTGAAGTCGCCTGCCTGAATCCGACCCCCGACGCCGAGCGCGCGCTCTCCCGCCGCCTGTCCCACGAGCCATTTCCAGCACCGCTGACCAGTCCGCGCCCGTCCGCGCCGCGTAAAAGGCGACGGAAAATCGCGCCGAGAACGCGGGATCGGTTTCGGGGCCGGATTCAGGCAGGCGAGTTCAATAGTCGCCAATGTAGGGGGCCTTCTTTTTTGCCTCCCGAAACAAAGATGGCGGAGGCACCGGAAATGGCTTCTGCCAGTATCAAAGATGGCGGCAGGGGAGGGCGGAAATTGCGTCTCGACCTTCCCAAGATGGCGACTCAACCGTCACTCGCCCGACCTTCTACATAGGGCGGCAAAAAAGGGGCGGGGAAAAAGAGGACCCCTCACGGGGTGTCTACTGCATTGCCTGCCCGCGACGCCGACGCCGATCCCCCCCCCCGGCGCGATTTTGCGCGGCGTTTCCCATCGTGCCCACACGGGCTGTGGGCTCAGCGGCGCCGCGGACGCGCGGGAGCGCCGGCGGGCGCCGACAGGCAGCGGCGAGTCCGCCCCTCTCTCTCTGCCGGGGTTCTTCCACGGCCGCCGTCGCGGCGAGCGACTCCCGTCCCGCCGCGCTACGTCTCCGCGCCGCCCGGGTCCGCTCCCGCCCGGGGAACGCATCGACGAAGGAAGAACGGTCGCCCAGCTCCCGGAGCCATCGCCCTACCCGCAGCCGGGAGCAGCCCGCAGGAGGAGGCACCTGCTCTCTCTGCCGGAGAGGTGAGAGGGGCGGAAGGACGGGGCGGCGTGGGAGAGCGGGCACGGGAGAATTCCCAGGCACAATTCCAGCTCCCCACCCTTGCAGCTGGCAGCAGCCCGGTGTCCTCTGCGTGTGGCGGCAGCTGCAGCGCTGGTTTGGAGCAAGCTTCCATGGCATTTTGTTGCAAAGGTGCCCCTTCCAGCCGGGTGCCCCGGCTGGGTTCCCTGGCTGGGAGAGCCCTTGAAGTAGCCAAAGGGAGCAGCTGCTGAGAATTCCGAGCCCGCTGTTCCTGTGATTCTGGATACAGTGTTTCAGTAGTGTGTGCTTCTATCCTATGTGCTGCTAGATGTACTTTGGAACAAGTTGACTCTTGCATCCCTCCCCACCTGCATTCTTCCTAGGTGTACGTTTTATTCAGCAGCATTCAGATGAGAGAGAGGAGCTCTGTTCCCATCAGCATAAAAGGAAAAAGTGTGCTCTCACAGACCTAAGTTGTTTGGTCAAAAAATTCTTACTTTGCTTTGGTCCAAAACATGTTATTACTGTGTGCAAGCTCATGGGGAAGATTTTATTCAACAGCTCTCAGTGGGACATGAAAGCTCCACTTTCCCTTTTCTTGAACAGCCTGAGACCCAATATTACTTGATATCAATTTTATTACAGGCGTTTGGAACTTTTTGAAGAGCCAGAAGGATTGTTTGTGCATACGTGTGTCACTAATATCCCTCCTCTCTCCAATGCAGGATGGGGGGGAAAAGGGCTGCAGAGCTTCCTACAAGGGGCTGTAAGTGCAAATAAAGAGGAGCCAGAGGTTTAGTTGATATGAATCACTGTTTCTGAAAAGAGCCTGATGGATTTGCTGATACCAAAACCAGTAGGAATAGGAGACTGAACTCGGGCATGGGGATGGTCTCGTTGGCTTTAAAAAGCTTTAATGGCTTTAAAGGGCATTTCTATCAGACCTGGTTTATTTTTATTACCTTTCATTACATTTTAGAATAAAAAAGCCCCGCTCCATCGCTGCGGCTGTGATGTGTGACTAAAGCCCATCTTCCCTCCACTGGGAACAGGTGAGAGATGGAACTAAACCCCAAAGGATTTTCTGCTCACTGATGGCACGTGAGTTTTCTTGGGAATTCTCTGCCAAATGTGGTCACTTGTTCTTGAATGTGGCCATGAGGGGAGTTGAACGTGCCAGCCCAGATCTGCAAACATGCAGTGCCAGAAGGAGAACCCTTGAAGTGTCACCTGGGATGTGTTCCACTGACTCACAAGTGGGTGCTGTGCCCAGGTCCCCTGTCCAAATCCTGGCCGGGCAGAAGCCAGGACTGCCCATTGCTCGTGATATGAATTCAGTTTTGGGGAGGTTAAATACAAATGAGATGCCAGGGAGGGAATGGCTTCTAACTGTAAATATTTTTGTCCTAGAGGAGCCCTGCCCAGTCTGACTGCTGCCCAGTGCTGCTCCCTGACTGCACGCTCTCTTGGTGAGCCTCTGTCCTGCTGGCCGTGCCTTTTCTGTCCCCGTGCCGCTCCTTGCCCGTCTTTACCCTCCCGAGCACGTGGCGTGGTCGCTTCCTGTCTCCCGGTCCTGGTTTCCCTTTTTGTCCCTGTGTCCCTGCGTCCTTGCTGTGTGTTTGGGACTCCGTCTTTTTGTCTGTCCTTCTCCGTGCCTCACTCGTGTTCCCGTTCTGTTCCCTGTGGCTCTGTGGTGCTCCCCGTGCCATTGTTTCCCCCGGGATCCTTGTGTCCCGTTCGCTGCCCCTGTTCTTTTTTAATCCCTCTCTCGTGCTGCCCATCTAGCATCCCTTTTTTGTGGTTTTGTTTTCTATTTTTTTTTCCTCCATTTCATCCTGCACCCCGATCTTCATTTTCTTTCCTGTGTCCTCTCTGCTGCCACTCTCTGCCTCGTGTCCTCTGTGTCTGCGGGGCCGGGGAGGAACTTCAGCCCTCCTGGGGGCTGCCCCCCCGCCCTTTTCCTTGTGCCAGCAGGGTCCCTTTTTGGGGGCATGGACCCGTGGGAAGGGTTCCCATCAAGGGCCGTGCTGCCGTCCAGGGCAGCTGGAGCGGTTCTGTGCCTTCATTTTGGGGGTGAGGAAAGAAGGCTGAGGGGGGGACGGGGTGGAGACTCGGGGGGCTCCGATGTGTTTCGGGGCAGCCCGAGGTCCCCGGCAGAGGGAGCCACGCTGCGGCGCAGGGGCAGGGGAGTGGGGAATGGGGGGGGGGGGGGGGGCCGTGCTGGGTGCCCTCCCCCAGAGGGACCCACGGGTGCCAGGACATTCCCAGGGAGGGGTGGCCGTAGAATACATGAAAAATAGCAATATAAAAAAAAGACCTAAATCTCGTTGAAAAGAAGTATTTGATTGGTTTTTATTTGGTTAGAGGCAGGGGTTTTATATAGGTTATATAAGTCTAAAATATACGGAATGCAATAGAAAAAGAAATTTTAAAAGTATTTGTATAAATATAAAATATAAACACAGAAGTTACACATCTCTATAAAATACAGAGTCTATAATATAAATAAAGCAAATATTATCAAAATACATAATGTCTAAATATAAGTTGTAAAAGATGAAACTAGAAATATAAAAAGATTTAACTATGGTTTAAAATAAATGTTTTATTGGTTTTTAATTGGTTAGGGGCAGGGTGTTGAAGAAATAATATAAGCAACAGATAAATATCCAAATAAAATAAGGACAAATGGTATAAGCCATAGATAAATCTACAAATGTACAATAAAATACAGACATGAAATTAGAAATGCATCTATAAATATATGTAAGTATAAATCTATATAGAATCAGAAAAGTATTTATGTAGTATTTATGTAGTATTTAATACAATTAATATTGAATCTATTCTTATAGTATAATATATACGTAATATAAATGTACAAATTACAGATATAAATATGAAAAATGCAAGTAGAAAAATATATTTGAATATAGTATAAAACAAAGTGGTTTGTTGGTTTCCATATGGTTAGAAGCACAGCTTTTTAATGAATGATATTAAACATAAAAGCATACAAATATGTTAAATATCAAGATATAGATATACATAAAATAAATAGTAGTAGTAGAAAGATATATAATAAAAAGTAAAAACAAAGTCTTGTCTATATTTTGCACCATATTAGAATATAAATTAAATTGAATATATAAAGATATGTGTAGACTATGAATAGATATATAAAATAAATAATAGCAAATAGATACATGTATATATATATCTCAATATATATATATCTAAAGGGTTTTGTTTGTTTTCATTTCATTAGAGGAAGGCATTCTTTAGTTTCGGCTGGGGTTTATTTTGGTGCATTCATTTAGGGGGATTTCCGGAAGGGATGGATCTCGTTGTTTCATCATCCCCCCCCCCCATCCCTTGTCTGTCTGTCTGTCTGTCTGTCCGTCCGTCCCCAAAGCGCCGCAGCCCCGGGCTGAGCTCGGCGGCAGTGCTGCCGCCTTGTGGGCACAGCGCGGTACTGCAGCCGTCGCCTGTCTGGGATGCAGCCCCACAGCGAGCAGTCCGGAGCAGAAGTGTGAGAGCTGGGATCCTTTGACTTCTGCAGGGGGACTTCATTTTCTTTTCCTCTTCTTCTCTTCCAGGACCGGAGAAACGGTTCCACTCCTCCCATCTTTGCCAAAAGCTGTGGTGTTTGAGGAGCCAGAGCCAAGGTGCCTTCAGCACCAGGGCTCTGCACTGGAGGGCTCCCGGTCCTGACCGCGCAGGGTTCCCCTTTTCCTCCCCGCTGGGATGAAGTGTCTATGGAATCTGGGATCTGGGTGAAACTGCGGCTCTGCTGGTATCCAGGGACGTGAGGTTCCGGGAGACTGCGTTTCCCTGTGGCTTTCCAGGTCGGCAGGAGCCGGAGGAAATGGGGTGCCAGAGCCGTGCCCCATCAGGCCGTGTTTGCCTCTGAGGAACAGAGAGTCCGGGCTGAGGTGAGATTGCCGGGAGTGCTTGGATGGATGAGCTGTGCGGGGAACGGGGAGCTCGGAATCGCAGCTGCTGCTGGATCCATTGCCTTAGGTCTGCTCCGTCTGTGTCTGTGCCAAGTGGGATTTGTGCTGGGGAGAGAGGTGCTGTGGGGAGCCAAAGGTGGAGTAAATCCTCTGTGGGGATGGGCAGCGAAGGACTGAGTAGCAGGGAAAGGAGAGGATTTCTAAAGGATACGACTGTTTCTGCCAAGAGCGGGGTGGAGCAGCGATGGGGGTGGTTGGGTTTGGCCTGGGCTGTGTTATTCTTGGTGCCATTTTAAAATTCTGTCGTGTGATTTACTGTCCGGGAGCTTTCGAACGAGAGCTGACAGAAATGTAGGTTAAGCCTTGGAAGTTGGGTCCATTGACTGCAGCAGCTCGCCGAGGCTGGAGGACTGGGGTGATGGCTGCTCCCAGGAAAGGTCACTTATTTATTGATGCTGTGTCACATTTCCCTCAGCCCGGAATGGCTGTGAGTTTGTGCTCTTCTCAGTGGGGGATTGGAGAAGGTTTTGGCTGTAATTAGAAGTGGGAGAAAAATCCTGCTAAATAAAAGTCTCCCCTCTGTCCCCCCTAAGTTATCCCAGTTTGTCCCAGCTTGGAGCTGCGCAGAAGTCAGGCAGGGGAAATGACATCAGGGATACAGCTGTCAGTTCCAAGGCAGAGAGAGAAGATGTAGCAGCCAAGGGCAGGGGAGGGGAAAGGTTTCAGAAAGCATTTCTGTGGTGTAATGAATGCCAATTTCTGCTTGCCCAGGGAGAAGAGGACGAACTCCCAGCCATTCAGGCCTGACAGTCCCCTGCAGCGAGAGCATACACTGTATGAGTTCAGGGTCGAAGACAAGGCTGAGGGAAAATCCAGGGTATTTGTAAGGGATGATGAGAGGTGGGTCCAGGGTGAGAATCCAGTGGGTAAAGGGAAAAGTGGTGTAAGGGAGGAGTAATACAGGGCAGGGGCCGATAAGGTAGGATGGGTGGAACAGTGCAGTGAACATAAACCAGTGGGGGGGGGGGGGGGGGGGGTACAAGGATACAAGAACTTTCCAGAGCTGGGAGGAGACAAGGGATGACATAACTGGGAATAGAGGCAACCAATGGGAAATGAGGGTTATAAAGCTTTACCTTAAAGCTTTGCCATAAAGAATTTTTAAAACCTTTGACAACCTTCTTAGGAGCTATTCTAAACTTAAACAGATGCCCTCCAAGGTCTGGGGCCATGGGCCAACTCCTCACCCAAAACACTGGTCTGGCTTGGCATGTCAGTCAGTCCGATTCCTACACTGGGCCTCTGCATGATATTCGCCCAGAAGCTGCCTTTCAAGGACTGAAGTGGAACAAAAAGTATAAAAGAAATGTCATTCCCAGAGGGAAAATAGTTTCATTTCTCTTGTGTCTGCTTTTTTTTTTTTTTTTTTTTTTTTTTTTGCAGTTACCTCAAAATTCCCGGATCCAGAACAGCTACTCTGAGTTTTGGTAGAGATTCCAAAGCAGGATACAGTAGGTTTCAAAGTACACCTTGGAAAATCAATCGTTTGTCTGCAGCATGCAGCAGGTAGGTGTGATGTCTGTAACTGGTCTTAGTTGACGCAGAGGTACTTGGAAAAAAATGTTTAATCTTTCATCTCTCCCCACCTGCATTCTTCCTAAGTGTACTTTTTATTCAGCAGGACTCGGATGAGTGAGAGAGAGAGAGAGAGAAAGGAACTCTCTTCACATCAGCGTCAAAGGAAAAAGTGTTCAGCGACTTACAGTCCTAGTGACTGTTCTGTGTAAAAGCAGGATTGTTTTTCCATCAGACCTTGCGTGCCGTACCAGTCTGTGGGTTAACAGGTGTCTAAGAAAGGTCAAAAGGGAATAACTCCATGTCGTTCACTTGTGTGAATCTTGGTGGGGAGCAGAGCCGAGAGTGAACTGCAGTGAGGGGGAGGTTACTGAAGCCCCAGTTTGTTTCCAGTGAGCGTGGTGTTGTGGTGTTCAAAGTTACAGGTGCCTGCTGGCCTGGAGCTGGATACTTCTGCCTCTGCTTTCTTTGGGGGTTGATGATTCCTTATGTTTATGTTGGTGTGCCAGGCAAATTGTTAAAGGTATTTCCATCAGACCTGGTTTGAATGTGTTACCCCTTCATTTAATTAAAAGAAAAAAAGCCCCGCTCCATCACCGCTGCTGTGATGTGTGACAAAAGCCCATCTTCCCTCCACTGGGAACAGGTGAGAGATGGAACTAAACCCCAAAGGATTTTCTGCTCACTGATGGCACGTGAGTTTTCTTGGGAATTCTCTGCCAAATCTGGTGAATTGTTTTTGAATGTGGCCATGAGGGGAGTTGAACGTGCCCGTCCAGATCTGCAAACATGCAGTGCCAGAAGGAGAAGCCTTGAAATGTAAACCGGGATTTATTCACCTGACTCGCAGGTGTGTGTGCTGTGCCCAGGTCCCCTGTCCAAATCCTGGGCGGGGAGAAGCCAGGACTGCACATTCCTTGTGATAGGAATTCAGGTTTTTCTGGGGGGGGTCGGGGTGGGGGTTAAATACAAATGAGATGCCAGGGAGGGAATGGCTCCTACGTGTAAATATATTTGCCCAAAAGGAGCCCTGCCCAGTCTGACTGCTGCCCAGTGCTGCTCCCTGACTGTGCCCTCTCTTGGTGAGCCTCTGTCCCGCTGGCCGTGTTTTTGTTTTCTGGTTTTGTTTCTTTTTGTTTGTTTGTTTTTTTGTTTTGTTTTTTTTTTTTTATTTCATCCTGCACCCCAATCTTCATTTTCTTCCCGTGTCGTCTCTGCTGCCACTCTCCCTTTCTGCCTCGTGTCCTCTGTGTCTGGTTTATAATGTGTAGACTATATGGATATATGAATTCCACGTAAGTATGCCAAATATAAATAGAAAAATGAATTGAAATATAGTTTTAAAATAAAGGGGTTTTAATTTTCTGTTTTGTTAGAGGCCGGGCTTTTCCATAAAGGATATAAAAATGTGAAGATATAGAATATATAAATGTGTGTGTGTGTGTGTATACCAATATACATTAAATTCAATATCCAAAAATAGGTATTGATTATGAATATAAATTAATTATTAACAAACATATATTTTTATATATATATATATATCTATATCTAATGGGTTTGGGGTTTTTTTAATTTGTTCATGGCAGGGATTTTTTAGTTTGGGTCGGGGTTTTTTTGGGGGCATTCGTTTAGTAGGATTTTTTAAAGGGAGGGACCTCGATGTTTTTTGGCCCCTTGTCTGTGTGTGTGTGTGTGTCTGTCTCTCTGTCTGTGTGTGTGTCTGTCTCTCTGTCTGTGTGTCTGTGTCTCTCTGTCTGTGTCCCCCGTGTCCTCAAAGAGCCGCAGCCCCGGGCTGAGCTCGGCCGCAGTGCTGCCGCCTTGTGGGAAGAGATCGGTACTGCAGCCGTGCCCGGAGCCGGAGCCCGGGCAGTGCTGCCGCCTTGTGGACACATCGCGGTACTGCAGCCGTGCCCCGAACCGGCGACGGGCTCCTCCTCGGCGCTGCTGCGGGAGGGCGGTGGGGGCGTGTGACCTTCTCAAGATGGCGGATGGCCCAACGTGACGATGCCGTTCCACTGGAACTGATGCGGCGCTCGGGACGGCGGACGCAATAGGGCCCCGGCAGAGATACGCTGGGGGGTGTGTGTGTGTGTGTGGGGGGGGTGTGTGTGTGTCCTTCTTTTCCCGCCCTTTTTTTTTGCCGTCCTATGTAGAAGGTCGGGTGAGCGATGGCCAGGTCGCCATCTTGGGAGTGGCACGCTGCAATTTCCGCCCTTCCTGGCGCCAAATTTGGTCCTGGCAGAAGCCACTTCCGGTGGCGTTGCCACCGTTGTCGTGGTAACTGTAAAGCCCCAGATAATGGTGTCTGTTGAAGTCGCCTGCCTGAATCCGACCCCCGACGCCGAGCGCGCGCTCTCCCGCCGCCTGTCCCACGAGCCATTTCCAGCACCGCTGACCAGTCCGCGCCCGTCCGCGCCGCGTAAAAGGCGACGGAAAATCGCGCCGAGAACGCGGGATCGGTTTCGGGGCCGGATTCAGGCAGGCGAGTTCAATAGTCGCCAATGTAGGGGGCCTTCTTTTTTGCCTCCCGAAACAAAGATGGCGGAGGCACCGGAAATGGCTTCTGCCAGTATCAAAGATGGCGGCAGGGGAGGGCGGAAATTGCGTCTCGACCTTCCCAAGATGGCGACTCAACCGTCACTCGCCCGACCTTCTACATAGGGCGGCAAAAAAGGGGCGGGGAAAAAGAGGACCCCTCACGGGGTGTCTACTGCATTGCCTGCCCGCGACGCCGACGCCGATCCCCCCCCCCGGCGCGATTTTGCGCGGCGTTTCCCATCGTGCCCACA